>NC_059360.1:48427500-48457500 GCF_019703515.2 Myxocyprinus asiaticus | reverse complement strand
ATGTGTGCTACTAAATGACAGAAGATCTGACCAGAGATGCTCCTCATCTTCACTCTTCATCAGCGTCTGTGATCAACACTCCAGTTCCCTGCTGTCAGTGTGTGTTTGTGTGTTCAGCAAAGGTCGTGCTGGCGGAGGGGGGAGAAGGTCAGGAACCTGTTAAATTGTTCAGACGTTGAGCGTGACCCCTGTGACCCCTGCTGCAGCTCTTCTCATGACAGCATGAGACTGGAAAGCTTCTAAACTGCTTGTCTGTCACGACACAACGACTCCACATCTCACAGAAACACAGTGAAGACATAACCCTGACACAACAACTACACACACGTCAAACAAATTATACCAAATTTTGGTCATAACGCCCACCCCAAGTGTCAACAATTCACTCATTTGTAACTATTTTTATTTCTCCTGAGGACTTTTAAGCCAAACATCTCCAAAGTTGATACTTTAATGAAACATAACTGAGAACTGCATTATGTCTCCTGAAGTATTCAATTAAAGAGCAACCTCTGAGCAATACAGTTGTCGTTGATGGTGGGCTGATATGGATATACAATATATTAAAGATTTATTTTTCAAATGCCTTGTATGTATATATATGACTGTTTTAGCTCTGAAAGACCAAACTTTATTAAACTATGAAAGGCAGTTACAAAAAATACTTAGTAAGGTTGCATTTGCATGAACTAACTAGCATTTATTAATCTTTTATTAAAAATACAATTGTTCATTGTTCGTTCATGTTAGTTCAAAGTGCATTAATTAATATTACATGTACAATTTATTACTATAATGTCAAAATTAACACTAACCAAGATTAATAAATGCTGTAAAAGTGTTGTTCATTGTTAGTTCATGTTAACTAATGTTGTTAACTAATGTTAACAAATGCAACCTTGTTGTAAAGTGTTCCCAAAATTAGGGATGCACCGTTATGGACATCTTTGGCAGATATCGATACTAACAAAAACCTACTGGCCGATACCAATATTTTGCCACTTACCTTATTATGTCATCAGATCACTGTTTTCCTCAGGACTTATGTTTTAAAAATGTAAAAAGAGCTACAAAAGCTTTTTCTCTGTGCTAAATATAAATAATTTCCATTGACCGTGGATTGGATCTGTTGAACACATGGCAGTCCAAAATTTTAAAGAGAGCCACAATGGGGGGCCTGGGTATCTCAGGGAGTATTGACACTGACTACCACACCTGGTGTCGCGAGTTCGTGCTGAGTGACTCCAGCCAAGTAGTGAGAAATAAAATAGTAACAAATGAGTGAATTGTTGACACTTGGGGTGGTCGTTATGACCAAAAGTTGGTATAATTTGGTTGACGTGTGTAGTAGTTTTGTTAGGTTCAGTGTTATGTCTTCACTGTGTTTCTGTGAGATGTGAAGTTGTTGTGTCGTAACAGACAAGCGGTTTAGAAGCTTTCCAGTGACTCCAGCCAGGTCTCCTAAGCAACCAAATTGGCCCGGTTGCTAGGGAGGGTAGAGGCACATGGGGTAACCTCCTCGTGGTCACTATAATGTGGTTCTCGCTCTCAGTGCCGCGGAGAATAGTGTGAGCCTCCACAAACGCTACGTCTCCACGGTAACGCGACCAACAAGTCACGTGATAAGATGCGCGGATTGACGGTCTCAGACGCGGAGGCAACTGAGATCTGTCCTCCGCCACCCGGATTGAGGCGAGTCACTACGCCACCATGAGGACTTAGAGCGCATTGGGAATTGGGCATTCCAAATTGGGCAGAAAAATAAAAAAGAGAGAGATGCAATGAAAGATAACATTTTTGTTTTTTTGATTTCAAAACAATAAAACTCACATTTTGCATGTTTGTACTGTACATAATAGAACATAACAAATTCATATCAAGCATATGTTGGGCAATTCCACAGAAATGTCAACAACATCATGGAAAAATAAAAAGTTACCAAAGGATCAAAACGGCCTTTTAAGGTTTATAGTGGCGTAATGGATAATGAAAATTGCCGTCCAGACCGCTAGAGGGCGCCGCTTGCTTACACAACGCTGATTGCAGTCTATTTTTCACCGCAGCCTTATAAGCTTTCGTAATCCCGCAAGACCATATTGTGATTTCGATTTTAACTCAATAATTCAGGCAGCTTTAATGAATACCATACCAATGTCCAAAGTTTCCTCATTTCAAAGCGTTTTGGATGTTTCCCTCATCATCGGTCACGTCTATAATGACTCAATGTGAGAACAAGAACAATTATAAATTGAATATTACATGCTCTTAGGAGTGCTAACCCTTCTACATTCTTATTATATAATGTATATAAATATAAATATATAATTAATATATATTGGCTGATACATCGGTGCATCCCTAAACAAAATACAACTTATTACATGTTTAAAATTATGATCTAAACAAAGAGTGAAAATGAGCATAAACCATATTAATATTTATTGTGTTCCAGTGAAGAGCATGCTTGAGATGAAATATGAGACAAAACAAAGATAAATCAAGGGAAATACCGTCATATCCAATCAAGCTGTAATTTTGCCAAGTTATGTCACATTAAAAGTGCAAAAATATTATTACATTGTTTGTATTTAGGATGCATAAAATATAACCTATAAAATTAGCCTTATCAAAACAAAAGAGTCCGTCATTTTATTTGAAAAACGTTAAATATGTCATTTCCAGTACATAATTATATTAAACACAATACAGAATTTGAAATATGCTGGAAATGACACAAAATGCCATAAATCTCCTGTGATGCATGAACACACTGTTGCACATTGTTAGTAGACAAATTTATCAAGACTTTCTAGAAGTCCACAGTGATATAAGTGCCTGAAGTTGAAGAAACACCCATATAGGATTTTTCTAATTTGATTATGTGCCTTGTCACCACTCGCATATATTTACATTACAAATTGTTGTATTTTTGTTACAAAAACAGTGAATTTTGGTCATCTCATGAATCCAGGTTGAAATGCAACAAATTATTTGTACTTCTAAAAAGTTATTTTAGACAATTGTTGATTTATTTATTTTGTGTTTGTGAGTGTATAAAGTGTTTCTACCGTTGAGAATCTAGTTTCATGTTGACATCAGGATTCAGGGAATCTCCTACCAGCACAAATGTGTTTCTCCTTTACCAGCACGCAGCTCCAGTGTCTGTACATATGCACTCATATAGCCGTCTGTCATCTGTGTATAATTCACACACAATGAAGTACATGTCAACATGTTAGATAAATCACCTCACGTCCGTCTGGACGAGCATGAGCACTCTTTCACTGCTCACTTCTAATAAACATCTGTTTGCATTAGAGCGTTTGTGTTCAGAACTTTATGCAAGATCTCATTAGAAGACCACCCGACTGTTCCTGGGAGCATCAATGAAGATATTCAGAATAATTCTCAGTTGTATTGTAGGGTTGTTTTTCGGATGTGGTGGCATAGGGCCGTGGGGTTGGCAAAACAAAAATGTGGTTTCATTGAAACAATCGTCAGGCAGTTTAGCTGGTTAGCACGGTCCGGTAAAGCCTTGCTGGAAGATGGTTTCACTACTTGTCTACACAAGAAGTATCTTTCTCCATTGACAGTTCTTTAAAAGTAGCTGTGCCATATGTTGTTGGAAAGCTCTCAAAGAGTAGAATACAAACAACTATTTGTTTTACTCTCAGACAAAAATATAGTGAGTAATAGCTAAGTATATGTTTTTGATGATTATGTTGGTGTTGCTTATTTGCAGCGTTTTCACTTATAACTTCATGAAAAATAAACAGAACATAAAATATCACATACCATTACTTAGAGGAGGTGATTATCTTTCAAACGAGTCCACACACAAGATAATCGGATGCATAGATCATTAGATAATCCACATGAAGCACAATGTTACATATGACCACCAGGAGATGGCGCCAAATACATGACACAGACTCAATGATGACTCAAATGACACAGAATGAAACTCGTTCTGTTGTATTCTGTGATGTTTTTTGACACTATGATAAATTATTTTTGTAATGCTATAACTTTTGATTGCTTTGTCGTATCAACAAATGTTTTTCGATTCGATTTGATTCTGATTCATCTGTGTATATTTCAGTTATAATGCCCATTTTGCTTACATATAATATAAATTCTAGGTACAGTATGAAAATATTAATTTAGTAAATTTTATTTTATCGTTAGTTTTTCATCATATTAGTCACATTTAAGCTTTTTTTTAATTTACACATTTATGTATTCCATCAATAAATATGAATTTACTGAAAATGCATATATTATTTAGCATATATATGTAACATGTTTATGTTTAAATGCATAATTAATACTATTTACGTACAAGTTGTTACATTGATTTGAAGAACACATGCTAAAATGGTACTGTCTCTTTAAGAATAGCAGCAGTTTGGGGGCCTGGGTAGCTCAGCGAGTACTGATGCTGACTACCACCTCTGGAGTCATGAGTTCGAATCCAGGGTGTGCTGAGTGACTCCAGCCAGGTCTCCTAGGCAACCAAATTGGCCCGGTTGCTAGGGAGAGTCACATGGGGTAACCTTCTCATGGTCGCTATAATGTGGTTCTCGCTTTCGGTGGGGCGTGTGGCGAGTTGTGTGTGGATGCTGCAGAGAATAGCGTGAAGCCTCCACACGTGCTATGTCTCCGCGGTAACGTGCTCAACAAGCCACGTGATAAGATGCACAGATTGACAGTCTCAGACGCGGAGGCAACTGAGATTCGTCCTCCACCACCCGGATTGAGGCGAGTCACTATGCCACCACGAGGACTTAGAGCGCATTGGGAATTGGGCATTCAAAATTGGGGAGAAAAGGGGAGAATTTTTTTTTTTAAAAGATTAGCGGCAGTTCAACGAACTTCTCAAAGTGTATTTGTTGAGCGCATATTAACGAGAGTGAAGTTGAATGGCTTCTCTCATGATAAGAATGAAATGTTTATTTTGTGTTGTGTCTGTTAGAACACGGAGGATATTAAAGGAGACATTATTCAGTGACAAATGGATTGTGTGGATCTCGTCTTTGGACACACATTACACGGAATGAGTTAAACCAAACTTTTACTCTCAACACGCTAGGGGTGGGCGATATGACCAAAATCTTATATCACGATATGAGTCATTTTATATCACAATAATGATATATATCATGATATAGTAAAGGTTTTCTGGAAAATCAATAAAAATGGGTTTATATATAAAATAACCATATTGTAATGCCTATTTTTGTGAATTAAATACTTTATAAATGAAAACTACTTCCTCTTTATTTGGAACAAGACAAACAATGTCAAAATAAATAAATAAAAATCAAATTTGTTTCAAAAATCAACCTTTCCAAAATGCTAAATATAATATTATGCCACATTTCAGTTTATGTTGTTGACCATTATTATTATTATTATTATTATTATTATTATTATTATTATAAACTTTGCTCAAGAAACTTCAGATCTTCTCAAAGCAATGTGAAAAATTAAATAAATGTAAGTAAAAAAAATCACTTCTTGAAGAAAATAAATAGCTCTTCTTGTGAAATAATAAATAAATAAATGACCGAATTAATCCAGCTTTCATAAAATTATTTTGCTTGCTTCATTTTGAGGTGTAAAACAGATTGCATGTATTACGAGTGATTATCGTCGTGAGAATTAGTTTGCAGGTTACATTTTTCTGCTCCTGTATCGGCTTTTGTGAACCTACAGCACAGATGTCGCACCCGTTTTAATAACAAGCTCCACTTCATTTTCTTGACCTGTTTGGGAGTCGTCCCATTCTGTGGAGATTTCTTTCTCCATTAGAGGTTTTCCTGAGTCAAAACTGATTTGAGCGTGAGTGATCCCGATCTGAGTTCTCCTGTCTCTGGAGCGCAAATATCGGACAGCCTGCTGGATTCGCGAGCACTTCGGGGCTCCAGAGACAGCGCACGCCAGAGTCACGTGAAACATTCGCGTGTCAGATGGGAAGAATATTTAGTGCTTTTGAAGCACCAAAAGTGGCCACAGAAAAACATTCAATGCTGGAAAAACTCTGTCCATGTTTCTTCAATTCTCTCAGTCTCACGTGAAGCCCTGCCCAATGATAGATAAGCCCACACTGTGCACATGATATTTATATATCACAATATACACGATATAGCAAAGTCTCTATTGGTTGACACTTTATATCATCGCCACGATATATATTGTCATATCGCCCAGCCTTACAACGTGCAGTGAAAGATCTCGCTGCTGAACTTCATAACTGGTGACTGAAATCGGAAAATTTACCAGCCAGTGGCCAATCACAGACATTTTTATTTGGATAAAAGTGTGACATTTGGTCGCATATTTAAGTGATTAATTGTATTGTAGAGTGTTGCTGCATAGAGTAAAAGATCGATCTTGGGATTTAAAAATCAATATTCATTCAATACTCAGTCCTCACAGGCCAAAACATTGTGTTTCTTTCCATTGTATATTAAAGATGTTTCAGACATAACAAATCAATTCAGACAATTCAGCAATTATCTGGTTAACTAAACATCCAGAGTCAATGATAAGTGAGTAATTTCTAGGTTAATTTCACCTAGAAGTGTAAAACTATAGTGTAGCGCTGTCATGATTAACCTCATAATTTTCTGTAGTTAATCGCAGAGAATCGTAGATTTTGAAAGTTTCTGTCAAAATGCATTTATTTCCATCTTAGGAAAGAAAACAAAACAATATGTAACAGTATAATGCTTTATTAACATTTTCCAAACAGTATTAAGATAGAAATGCACTAAAATATCACCAATTCAAGTTACATTAAACATTTCCCAAAGTCTAGGTGGGAGTTTGACTAATTGAAAGAACTAGTCCCAACATAGTTTGCATATTATTGCAGTGTGCATTAAATCTCTTAAACTCAAATCTTCCACAATATTAATCTGCTGGTAGACTGTGGCTATCTGCTTTGTTACAGCAATCGTGAAGCTGCGTTCATGATTCACATCAGGGCGTCAATGTCAGCGTCAAATGCAGCTTTGAACTCCACATGAAAAGCGCTTGCAAACACTTGGCATGCATCTGTGGTAATTAAAACATACCTTACATAGGCTGAAAAATACTTGATTACTGTCAGAATTCCCATCTGGGCTTGTTTTGTACATCAAAAAGCATTAAAAGGTCCATTCTCCATTATTTTATAACGGAAACACTGTTGTGCGTGTTGTAAAGTGTCCGTCAGTGACTCTGCCCTTCCCAACATGTGTTTATGTTGTATTAACGGTAAATGCGTTCATTGCTATTAAGAAAAATTAGCATGTTAAGCTTTTTAAATGAATCACATGCATTTCCAGGTTCATTCTGACAGCTCTATATTAAATATAAAATATTTCCAAATATAAAAAAAAAAAAAAAAAAGTCTAATTTTGGTCAACAATAGTCTTGGTCCATTTTACATTTACACTGTTGTTTTTGGAACCTAGCCAACCTGAATAGCTATTATAGTATATTATTTTATATTAAATTAAATTAAATATTAAATATATATATTAAAATGAATAACAATATTTTGGCACACGAGTGAAGCGTTAAAAAAGACAATACAAAAAGTGGCTTTAGAATGCAATATATTGTTTATTTCCATATTATTGAACATATGTCAATCATTGGCCTACAGTTCACAGCAATTTTTATTTTTTATTTTTTTCCAAGCTGTGATTGTAAATTCTGTTAAAATGTATCTTGACTGTAAAGTGAACTTGAGCTTTTGGAAAGGCTCTATATAAATAAAACGTATTATTATTATTATTATTATTTGATTTTTTTCTCCCCTTTTTCTTCCCAATTTGGAATGCCCAATTCCCAATGCGCTCTAAGTCCTCGTGGTGGCGTAGTGACTCACCTCAATCCGGGTGGCGGAGGACGAATCTCAGTTGCCTCCATGTCTGCGCATCTTATCACGTGGCTTGTCGAGCGCGTTACCGCGGAGATGTAGCGCGTGTGAAGGCTTCACGCTATTCTCCGTGGCATCCACGTGTAACAGGTGTTATATTTATTTATTAATTTCACACAAAATCTCTCTTTTTGTTATTATCATTTGTTATATTTATATAATTATTTTGTATTCTGGAAATTCTTTTAATATTGATTTCTTTTATTTGAGATGTCATGTTTCTATGGTTATATGGTACTTTTTCAGTATTGTTAAAAATGGCGCGTGGCTCCTTTAAGACTTATGTTCCGGTTCCGGTTGCTCTCCTTCAGTTCGCGGTAAGCGCGACTGAAGAGAGGTTAGTTGTGCTGAAGCTCCGTCTAAAAAGTTTGATATGAGTTTTTTTTATTGTAATAAGACATGTAATTTTGTTCTTAAATTCACTTTAATCTTATTCAAACATGTATGAAGTTTGTGTGAATGATATGGAGCATGTATTTTTGGAGAGAGTTCATTAAGCATGAGTGTGCAAGCTCTGTGGCTAAAATAATGCTTTTCACGGACAGGCTGGTGTTCCAGTTGTGAGAGAAGGCCACAGGTTGATTAATTTGTTTCTTTATTCATGCAGGTATGTTCTCTTTCATGCTTCTGATAATATTGTTTTGAATTTATGTAAAATGCTTTATTTTATTTAGTTTTATTTTTCTATTTTTTTATGAAATATGTTGAACACAATTGATTTTGATTTACATGAAAAGTGTAAAATGTGTTCAGTTCGCGGTAAGCGCGACTGAAGAGAGGCTGGTGTTCCAGTTGTGAGAGAAGGCCACAGGTTGATTAATTTGTTTCTTTATTCATGCAGAATAAAATCTGGCCAGAGTAATTCCTGTTGCCCGGTCTTGTTCATTTATCCACACAACGCAGAGCTAAACGAAGGCCGGTCACATTGGTGCCGTGACTTTTATTTGATGCAAGTCATCATGGATCCTCCTTGATCAACGTCAGCTTGGTCGCTGGGGTTTGCTGCATTCAAACGTCCTAATTCTGCCTGTACCTGTGTGTAAGAAAAAAAAAAAAGGTTGGACATTAGACTGTACATAATTCAGAAAAAAGGTTGAAAGTTCATATTTACAGAAGAGAGAAAAGAAAAAGAAAAGGTTGAATTTGTAATACCATTTTGTTTGATTATTTGGTTGCTATGATCATTATCTGTTCTAATTTACTTTTGTTGATCTGTAAAACTCAAAATGTCAAAAAATAGTGAGAAGACAAGTTACTCTCCTAATGATGGGTTTGAATTGGGTGTTGCCAGGGGGCGTATCTTTGGTGAACTTGAACAGACACCACTCAGAAGGACAGTTAATATTGGTTCTCCTGATTTCTGTTCTACCCGTAACCCCGGTAGAGTACATAATACTGAATCAGAAAAGTGTGAAGGTGCTGCTTCAGACAACCGAGACTACAGTAACACTGACTTAAGTAGTTTAATCACACAGCTTGCTCAACAAATAGGGCAGTCAATATCTGATCAGCTGAAAAAAAGCAGTGAAAAAAATGAGTGTCCTGATATTCAAACGCAGAGCATAGGGACGAGCCAGGTTCTCGTGGAGTCACCTTCTCTAAATTTGACTGGTATGAAGTTGGTGATGAAGCCTGATGTTAAGGCACCTCCCTGTTTCAGAGGGGATGGATCTGACAAATTATCAGTACACGAATGGGAAGAATTCATGGATGTTTATTTGAGGAAGAAAGGTGTTCCTTTAGCTGAACAATCCGATGAGATCATGTCGAATTTAATGGGGAGAGCTAAAGATGTAATCAAGATAGCACTACGCAGCAATCCATCACTGAAGCCTAAAACAAACCCAAGGATTGTCACAGACATACTCAAACAGCACTTCAGCGAATTGTCATATTCATCTATGCCGCTTGCTGACTTCTATGGCACTTTACCTGTAGCAGGAGAGAATGCAATGGAATATTGGATTCGGCTTAATAAAGCTGTTGATGTAGCTGACGAGTGTTTGAGAAGACAGGGCAGAAGTATTGAAGATCCTACCCGTGAGGTGACACAAATGTTTGTTAAGCATTGCCCTGACCAATCTCTTTCTGCTATCTTGAAGTTCAAGTCTGCTGATAGGTGGACGGCGGCTGAAATACAAGAACGTCTTGATGAATATCAAGCTGAGAAAAGAGCACAAATGAAGGCACAGTCTAACCATTCTGCCTTTACGAAGACTGTAGCTACCAATGCCCAAATGTCAAATTTAGATGATGGAACATCTGGGAATGTGCCGAAAGTATCAGCAGGTCAAGGTGGGCTGTCAGTTACACCATCAGTTCAGACAAGTGACAGCTGTACTCAGTCCCTTATCAGTTTGCTCGATCGTGTGCTGAAGCATAACATGCAAACCCCCTCTGTACCTGTAGATTCATTTAGGCATGGGAATGCGAGCAGGAAGTTTTGCAAAGTGTGCAGAGGCATGGACCATTCTACAGTTGCACATTGTAGAAGAGATGGTTTATGCTTGTTTTGTTTTGAACATGGACACAGAAAAAGAGAGTGTCCGAAGTGGAGTAGTCATGACAGTCTGGAGGTAAACTACTCGCCACGAGGAGCTGGTCCTTTAAACCATTAGACCCACATTTGGAGAGGGGATGTGTGGGTGAGGATCAAACCCTCATAAGTGATCTGGAACAGCAGTATGAGAATGCATGTCATACAGCATCTGATGGTACTTGCGTGATATACGCACAAAACATGCAGAAAATAAAGGCTTTTGATGATCTTTTCTATACTTCTGTGATTGTAAATGACCAGTTCCACATGAGAGGAATGCTTGACACTGGCTCTATGTCTTGTACTCTTAGTGAGACAGCTGAACAAAAGTTGTTGGCTGAAAATGTTGTCTTGGACAAAAGATCACTACCTGAGAATATCATTCTTGTCGGTGTTGGGGGTAAGACCGCACAGCCAAAATGTTTGTACGAAGTTAGTATGAAAGTGTATGGCATCAGCTGTCGAGTTCCAATTCTTGTTGTTCCAGGACAACATGATGATTTAATTCTTGGCACCAACTTGATCAAGCATATTGTGAATCAAATGAAGAACACAGATGAGTATTGGGACTTCATATCGCAAAGCGCTACACAGTTATCACCGGATGGTGAACACTTTTTGGATGTGATGTCAAATCTCACTCGCTGGCGACATGATGAGATCCCTAGCAAAATCGGAACAATAAAGCTTCATCATGCTGTCACTCTTGCTGCTAGACAAGAACATTTAGTGTGGGGAAGACTGCCCAGCGACACTTTATTGTCCCTCGGGAGTACCATTCTTGTTGAACCAACTACCTCCAAGACTATGCCAAGAAACATCATGGTAGCTCGTGTGATAACATCTATGTGGGGTGATAGGTGGGTACCTATGAAAATAACCAATTTGTCAGACCAACCTGTCACGCTAAGAAAGAATCGGAAATTGGCAGATGTTTCACCTTGTTTGGCTGTTGAAGATTTCCCAGTTTTGCAGGGCACTGGAAAGATAAAGGAGGTTAGTTCAGAGATGCAAGCTTCTCCAAATTATACTTCAAATTTGAGACTGCAAGATGTTGGGTTAAGTGAAATTGACATTGATCTCTGCAAAGTTACTGATGCATCCAAAGAGAAACTTGTACAGTTATTGGTGAATTACAATGATGTGTTTTCAAAGCATCCCTTAGACTGTGGTGAGGCTAAGGAGTTTGAACACCGTATCCGACTTACAGATGAGAGGCCTTTCCGGTTGCCATATCGGAGGATCCCTCCTGCTCATTACCAGAAGCTGCGTCAGGTGTTAACTGAGATGGAGGAGCAAGGGATAATTAGAAAATCGGTAAGCGAATATGCATCGCCTTTGGTGCTTGTGTGGAAAAAGGATGGAAGCCTCCGCATCTGTACGGACTTCAGGTGGCTTAATGCGAGGACACTCAAGGATGCTCACCCACTCCCTCATCAGTCCGACTGTCTCGCTGCTTTAGGAGGTAACAATTACTTCAGCACCTTGGACTTAACCTCCGGATTCTACAATTTGCCTATGCATGAACAAGACAAAAAATACACCGCGTTCATTACTCCTATGGGACTACATGAGTATAACCGCATGCCACAAGGCTTGTGCAACAGCCCAGCTTCGTTCATGCGGATGATGCTTAGCATTTTTGGGGATATGAACTTTAGCAGTCTGCTCTGCTATTTGGATGATTTACTTGTGTTTGCACCCACGGAGCAAGAGGCTTTAAGCAGGTTGGAAATGGTTTTTCAGCGGCTTAGGTTATATCACCTGAAACTGAGTCCCAAAAAATGTCATTTCTTGCGTGATTCAGTGAGATTCTTGGGTCATATTATTTCTGGCCATGGCATCTCAGTGGACTTCACGAAGGTGGATGTTATATCCAAAATGTCCAAGTTGCAACTTATGGAGGAAGATGGTTGCACTCCATCAGCGCGAAGAATCAAGTCATTTCTAGGAATGATTTTCTACTATCAACACTTCATCCATAATTGTTCTTCGATCGCCAAGCCTCTCTTTGCTCTAACTGCGGGTCAGAAGAGACGAGGTAAAGAGAAAGTTAGGAAGCCTGTTGGCACATTCAGAAAGCTGAATCCAAGTGATTGGACGGAGGACTGTGACATTGCTTTCAATACACTCAAGGAGAGGTTGTCGAACTGTGCTGTGCTAGCACATCCTGATTTCTCTAGGCCTTTGATTCTCTCAATTGACGCATCTTTAGATGGGTTAGGTGCTGTGCTATCCCAAGTTCCAGCAGGGGAAGAAATAGCTCGGCCTATTGCCTTCGCCAGCAAGACCCTAACCGTGTCACAGAGGAAGTACCCTGCGCACAGGCTCGAGTTTTTGGCTTTGAAATGGAGTGTGTGCGAAAAGTTCAGCCACTGGCTCAAGGGGCACAGCTTCACAGTTTGGACTGACAACAATCCACTTACACACATTATGACTAAGCCAAAACTCGATGCCTGTGAACAAAGGTGGGTTTCAAAATTAGCCTCTTATTCTTTTGACATAAAACATATTGCAGGAGTCAAGAACATTGTGGCTGATACCTTAAGCAGAGATCCATTTGCAAGGTCAATTAGTCATAGGCTCATGAATGAGAGTTACAACCGCTTACTTACCGAAGTTGATGCTGTAGGAGAAGAAGGAATACAGGATGTGTTTCGTCTGAAGGTTGAGTGTCACAAGATGAGTGATCAGCTTGGATGTCAGTCAAGTTGTCATGTGCAGTCATGTGATCCAGTAACCGTCAAGACACTTTGCCATGTCCAAGATGACTGGGAAATGGCGACAGTGACGCGAGCAGTTCAGCTGGTGCAGTTAGTTCAGCAGATTGCAGCTACTAGCCAAGGTGAACAGCCTCTACCCATGTTCTCTCATGATGAGTTGGAAAGAAGTCAAGAGCTCGACCTTACCATTTCCAAGGTTCTCCCTTTTGTACTTCGTAAAAGACGCCCTTCAAGAAGAGAGAAAGAAAAGCTCGACTACAGAGCTTTAGCCCTTGTCAAGCAATGGGATCACCTAAAAGTGTGTGATGGGATTCTGTACAGGTTAACTAAGGACCCAATAAGCAGACAGAGAAGACATCAGTATGTTCTGCCTCATAGCATGGTAGAAAAAGTTCTACACGGTCTTCACGATCTTGCCGGTCACCAAGGACAGGCTAGAACAGTTCATTTGGCAAGACAGCGCTTCTTCTGGCCCAAGATGGAGAGCGAGATCAGAGAATATGTGAAGTGTTGCAAGAGGTGTATTCTGGCAAAAACACCTGAGCCAGCTGCTCGAGCTCCATTGGAAAGTATTCAAACTTCTGCACCTATGGAGTTGGTTTGTCTTGACTTTTGGAGTGCAGAGGATAACAAGCAGCGTTCAGTGGATGTGTTGGTCTTGACAGATCATTTCACTAAACTCGCTCATGCCTTTCCTTGCATTAACCAAACGGCAAAGCAAGTTGCTCGAAAGTTATGGGATCATGTGTTCTGCGTGTATGGGTTCCCTGAGCGGATCCATACGGATCAAGGCACAAATTTTGAGAGTGAGCTTATTGCTGAATTGCTAGCACTTTCTGGGGTTTCCAAATCTCGTACAACTGCCTATCATCCTATGGGAAATGGCATCACAGAGCGGTTCAACCGAACATTAGGAAATATGCTTCGCTCCTTACCCCTGAGATCTAAGGATAAGTGGCCACAACAAATTCAGACTCTGACCTTCGCTTACAACTCAACAATACATGAGACGACTGGTTACGCACCTTTCCAACTCATGTTTGGACGTGTCCCACGATTACCTGTGGACATAATGTTCAAGCAAGTATCGAAGGATCCGGTGATTGTTGATTATAGCAGCTATGTTGCAACTTTAATGTCTCACCTTCACGAAGCAGCTGAAATTGCTCAAAAACATGCTGTACAAGAACAGAGGAAACAGACCAAGATTTATAACCGCAAGATCAAGGGAGTACATTTGAGCAATGGAGATAGAGTGCTCATTGCCAATAAAGGAGAAAGAGGAAAAAGGAAGTTGGCAGATAGATGGGAACCTACTGTGTACACCATTGTGGATAATGATCCCCAGACACACATATACAAAGTGAAGGATGACAAAGGGCACACTAAAGTGGTACATCGGAACATGCTCTTAGACATTAGTTTCTTACCAGTGATATGTCCTGAGGATGAAACATGTGGATCAACGGTTGCCGATTGCTCAAATGATTTTGAGTATGAGAGCCGATCAACAAATTCCACTGATTCCTTGGAGGATGAAGATCCTGAAAACAAAACACATTCATTAGTATTAAATGAGGATGTTTCAAAGAGTTCAAAACCTTTTGATGTACAAATGGAACAGGAGGAAGATGAAGGTGATGACACTTACTGTGTTAATTCTGGTCAAGACAGTCAAAACCAGATGCTCCCTGATAAAACATTGAACACAGGAAATTCTGATTGTGACAATGCATCATTGGCAACATCTGATTTGACCAATTCAGGTATTACTGACTCTGATTTACCTGTCTGTGATGATGCGTCAATGCCAGGTCCTGAACAAGGCACAATTACAACACGGGCTGGTAGAGTAGTAAAAAAAGTCAACCGTTTGATTGAGACTATGGCCCAAAAGCCATTTAAAATGGCAAACTTGTCAAACAGATTCCAGAAAAAGTCACAGTCCCTTTTAAGCCTATTCTAAATTTCGTGATTGTGTAGGAAGTTTACTTTCTATTTCTTTTTCTTTTTGGGATCAATTTTTCATTAAGTGATATAAGAATAATGTGAGTGAGGATTTGTTGCAAAGGTTAAGTGTGGTATGGTGTATTTGGCAACATACTTTACTAAGAGGTTTTGAGGCTTGATCACCCTTAAATTTCTCTGTATCTGTCAAGACAGATAGCTTTCATTGCTGTAACTATGGTATTTTTGCATTGTGATTCTTTAGGAAATTCTCGTTACTCATGTAGAATTTTGGTGAAATTAGGGGAGGTGAATGTAACAGGTGTTATATTTATTTATTAATTTCACACAAAATCTCTCTTTTTGTTATTATCATTTGTTATATTTATATAATTATTTTGTATTCTGGAAATTCTTTTAATATTGATTTCTTTTATTTGAGATGTCATGTTTCTATGGTTATATGGTACTTTTTCAGTATTGTTAAAAATGGCGCGTGGCTCCTTTAAGACTTATGTTCCGGTTCCGGTTGCTCTCCTTCAGTTCGCGGTAAGCGCGACTGAAGAGAGGTTAGTTGTGCTGAAGCTCCGTCTAAAAAGTTTGATATGGGTTTTTTTTATTGTAATAAGACATGTAATTTTGTTCTTAAATTCACTTTAATCTTATTCAAACATGTATGAAGTTTGTGTGAATGATATGGAGCATGTATTTTTGGAGAGAGTTCATTAAGCATGAGTGTGCAAGCTCTGTGGCTAAAATAATGCTTTTCACGGACAGGCTGGTGTTCCAGTTGTGAGAGAAGGCCACAGATTGATTAATTTGTTTCTTTATTCATGCAGGTATGTTCTCTTTCATGCTTCTGATAATATTGTTTTGAATTTATGTAAAATGCTTTATTTTATTTAGTTTTATTTTTCTATTTTTTTATGAAATATGTTGAACACAATTGATTTTGATTTACATGAAAAGTGTAAAATGTGTTCAGTTCGCGGTAAGCGCGACTGAAGAGAGGCTGGTGTTCCAGTTGTGAGAGAAGGCCACAGGTTGATTAATTTGTTTCTTTATTCATGCAGAATAAAATCTGGCCAGAGTAATTCCTGTTGCCCGGTCTTGTTCATTTATCCACACAACGCAGAGCTAAACGAAGGCCGGTCACACACGCACAACTCGCCACGCGCCCCACCGAGAACGAACCACATTATAGCGACCACGAGGAGGTTACCCCATGTGACTCTACCCTCCCTAGCAACCGGGCCAATTTGGTTGCTTAGGAGACCTGGCTGGAGTCACTCAGCACACCCTGGGATTCTATTATTATTATTATTATTATTATACCACATCTGTGAAACCCACTCAGTGGTCCATTATCCACTGGATCCGTCTCAAGTCCAGAAGCTCCTATTTCTGGAGATCAGCTTGTATGGATGTGGTTTAAAGATGGCAGAAAGACTGAATACTGGATCCAATGAAAGACGGAAAAGTGAAATTAGGCTCCAGACATCTTCCTGCTGATAATGACGCTTTTTAGACCAATTCAAGTAACTACTGTTATTTTCTTGATTCTTCACATAGTTTTGCTTCAGGACATCAAGTGGTGACCCAACATTGAACAAAAGTGCATAAAATGTCCTTAAGATCAGACAGAGAAATGTATTAATATTACTGGGCCTATATGCAAGATTACTGAGTGTTTGGCTTTCTAAATGTCCCTTGTAATTTTGATGGTTTCATGCTCTCGGCAAACACTAATTGACTGCAAAAAAATAAAAAAATATATCACAAAACATATCTATCCTTTTGCAGCCCGTAGTTTTGATTATGGTTTTTAATGGATGAGTTCATGTCACACAACCTGTCCATGTTGACATCTAATTTAACTTGATTCTACCAAGTGACAGCTGAATTTGTCTGTAGAACAAATACTGTAGAATTTGATCGGATGCACAGTCGTTGATGTCAAATACTAAAGATATGGTACGTTTTTTCTCATAAATATTTTGCTATCCTAGTAATTCACACTTACATGATTAGTTGCATTCCTTTTCCTCTGCGATCAGAACTGTCACAACCAGCACAAAAATGTATCTCTTTTCACTTAAACAGTCAACTGACCGGCAGTAGAGTTTATTATCCACTTAGAGAGAGTTTGGTGTTGGAAAATATGTATCGTAATTATCTGCTATCATTTGGATCAGTGATTGACTTGCCATTTTAAACTCTAATGCAGAACGCAACACATCATCACAGAATTACAAAGATATTTCTCTCTTTGATTGTAGAAAATAATCCCACATCCATCTCTGTGTTCTTCTCATGGGATGTTCCTCACAAAGAAGACCAACGTTGGATCTGACTTCAAACCTCATTTAGAAGATCCATTAAATCAAAAAACAGTCTTTTTCTGGTTTCAGTCTTGATCTGTAATACTTAAAAGACTGACAAGATATTGTAGATGTTATCTGGAGAATGCTTAGTGTTACAGGACTCCAGATATAAACCACATTTTTAAGTTATCCTTAATAAAAATTAAAAAAAACTCTGTGAGATACCATGGTTCAGATATAGTATAAACACTGGTGGATTTTTGGGCTGCCACCCGCAAATATTCACAGCTCACCATTCACACATACTGTGGACTAATTGCAAAATAAAACTCAAATTATTCATAAATAATATCGTATGTGTTTATAATCTTATGATAAACAGAATTAAATATATATATAAATATATATATATATATATATATATATATATATATATATATATATATATATTGTTTGTTTGTTTTTGTGTGTGTGTGTGTGTCCTAACTTTGTAAGCATGTAATTCTGGTTCTGTTCACTCTACCTCACTTTGAAAAGTCTCATTTTATTCCATTAGATGGCAGAAAACACTAGAAATTTTTTTTTTCTCTCTATCATCTTCCATCACAATATACAGATCTGAAATGTAGGTGGCGCTCCAACTCATTTTAGCCTCACAGATGTGCTCGTCCATAGACATTCAGTCTAATTTTCAGTTCATGCACCACCCCCATTGTTTCATCGAATATCTCGGCCTCTGAGTGGACTAGAAGCTCAATCTAAGTGCCATTAGAAAGCTGAGATCCTCCCCTTTGCGATGATATATAACATTTGATCAATAGTCGATCATATATATTTCCAATGATTTGTTTTGTATGCTTTTCCTTCTGGAAGACAAATCTTGTTCAGGACATCTAAGATATAACATTGGATTATTCAGCCATACACGTTCACAGACAAGTAAAAATGGATCATTTTTTAGAGAACGTCCTAAGGTAAAAGCAGATATAAATTTTTAAAGCTATTTGAGGCTTACAGCAGCAGTTATCAGAGCATAAATGAGACGTTTGTATTTGATGACTTACAGAAATCATGTTTCACTTTGTGAACTGTGGTATTACAGCAACAGAATAAACTGTTCAGACAGCTTTCATTTGATGTATGACTTGTCCATTTATGTGCTATGAGAAGGACTTTTGTTTTCATATTAATATTTCTACCCCATTACTTGTGGCACTAATTTTCAACGTGAATGTTTTGAGGCCTTCAGACACTTTAGCGTTTTAAGCATAACATTTGTACGTGATATATCGCCCCCTTATGGGAGTCCATAGAGTTTAAGAAATTTACATTTAATAAAAAAGCTGTAAAAACACAGGATTCCAAGTTAACGTCACCAACAACATTTTCTTTAACAAAATTACTGGCAAAACAGTTTGTTGATGAAGGTTTTTTTTTTTTATGATAACGAAGACAGGACGAAAAATACGTACTATATCGTGACAACAATTAAACAGTTTTAATTTTAAATGGTTTAATACAACTGTAATTTAATACAGATTAAAAAGTGCTGTTGACAAAAATATGACGAGAAAAAATAATAATGCAAAATATTAATGAACGAACACTGTTTTTTTTTTTTTTAAATCTAGAAATATTTTATTAAATTAATCTAGTCATAGTATGTTTAACTTTAGCGTGTTAATTGCCTCAATCAAACACATCCTGTATATACGTATGTGACATTAATCAGCTGTATACACATCATAAACGAGATATTACAACTTACATCTGCACAGACAATGAAGCCAATGAACAGGTGAACTTGAACTACATTAAGCACTAGTAAGAATGCGTTGGGAATACACTGTTTCCTTAAAAACGCACTAAGCGTAATGCAATATCCTAAACTGTCTAAACGTGAGGAATTCCCAACAGAGGCACTTCTAAAATGAGCTCATACTTCAGTATATTCATTATATGCGTTTACTTCAGGAGCTCAGATTTACACCACAGTTTAAATGTACCTTTAAAATGTTTGGTACATGTTTCAATAATTGCACGAAGTTTATACATTTTTCAAAATATTTGAATATTTGGTTGAAGTCTGGTCTGTTACAGTGTGATAGATGTTTTTGTCATTTTGCACGCTATCGTCAACTAAAATGTTATTTTTGTCGACTAAAATTATATGCCATTTTACTCTTAAATTAATGAATATAACACGATGAAAAACTGATTAAATTTAAAAGACTTTTTAATCAAAAGACCAAAATTATGACTAATATATATATATATATATATATATATATATATATATATATATATATATATATATATATATATATATATATAATTTTATTTATTTTTATTATTATAAAAATGAACACTGCAAAAACACACCTTGGTATCATCATAAAAATATTCCATGGAAAGACCAGTACTCTTTTTAGCGGACAAAAGGGGACAAACAGACAGTTCTATTAAAAGAGATGCCAAGTTATGAGAAATGAGGTGTCAGATTGAAACATCATGCATGGGAAATATTGAATCTAACATCTCTGTTGATCTCTGTGGTCCTGTGAACTCTGTGCGACCCCTGACCTGTGCATGTCAGTCTCCTAAAGAGAGAATACACCCGGCTGCTTTATCCTGTGACCTGGCAGAAAGGTCAAAGGAGCACAAGCACGCATCGAAACTCTCACACACACCCGTATACAAGTGTACCGCCATCGCTGATGTATCTGACTGGCATTGTCACTCTTGCCAGCCTTGAGTTTAATCCCCGCTGCTGCCCGCACTCAATGTGCCCCTCACATTGGCAGCGTGCCAACACAAGCAGCATGCCACCTAACTAGGGTGTGAAAGCCTCTCAGAGGGCGGTTAAGGGACAGCGGTCATGAGGTGACAGAGGGACAGAACATGGTCACGCAAAGACGACACGAACCACTCTCGTCACGCAGAAGTCCAGTGTCATCGAACAACAGCGATCAAATGCCGTTATAATAAAGATGTAGAGTTCAGGATGATTCAGAACGCTAACCAACATTCATCTCTGCCAGTCTATCAATAAAACTCACACTGTGCTGGTTTGCAAGACTGCAAGATCCTGGATGAGGTTTGTAAAGATATCTGTTCAAGAACACTTGAAATGTAGTATGCATGGAGTATGGAGGACAAGATCACAAATGCATAAACTAAAACATTTGCGAAAGACTACATGATGGTTTAATGATTTCAAAAAATAACAAAATTGCCATCATGATCCTACATGACAATCTGAAAATTGCTCAAAAGCTCCCAAATCTCATTCACAAATATGGGTGCAACTTCAGGCACTTTCATATTCCAGGGGCTGATATTTATTAAAACAAACAGACTTCAATTTTTTATTTTTATTATATGAAGGTCTCACTAAAACAGACTTGTAAACTTTCCACCGGGCATTCATCGTTTTATTTTTGGTACTTTTTAAATGCTTTTTATGTATAGATTTGATTGTTTCAGACTTGTACAAAACCCAAACTTTCAATATTAATCTATGAACATAAAAATTATTACATGATCATAACATGCCAATCCACCCCTGGAGTCGCGAGTTCAAATCCAGGGTGTGCTGAGTGACTCCAGCCAGGTCTTCTTAGCAACCAAATTGGCCCGGTTGCTAGGGAGGGTAGAGTCACATGGGGTAACCTCCTCGTGGTCGCTATAATGTGGTTCTCGCTCTCGGTGGGGTGCATGGTGAGTTGAGCGTGGATGCCGTGGAGAATAGCGTGAAGCCTCCACACGTGCTACGTCTCCGCGGTAACACGCTCAACAAGTCACGTGATAAGATGCGCGGATTGAGGGTCTCAGACTCGGAGGCAACTGAGATTCGAGAGGTGAGTCACTACGCCACCACAAGGACTTAGAGCGCATTGGGAATCGGGCATTCCAAATTGGGGAGAAAAAGGGAGAAAAAAAAAACAAAACACGCCAATAGGGCTGGGCGATATGACGATATATATCGTGTTAATGATATAAAGTGTCAATCAACAGAGATTTTGCTATCTTGTGTATATCGTGATATGTAAATATCCATGTGTGCAGTGTTTGTGTATCTATCAGTGAGGAGAACTTCACGTGAGACCGAGAGAATTGATGAAACATGGACAGGGTTTTTCCGGCATTTAAACTTCCGACAGATTCAATGGCATTCATCCTGCATTTGGATGCTTTATAAGTGCTAAATATGCTTCTCATATTCTCACACGCATCTGTGTTTCATGTGAGTGTTGCACGTGCTATCTCTGGAGCACTTAAGTGTGCGTCAGTCCAGCAGGCTTCCTGATATTTGTGCTCCAGAGGCGGGGGCGGGATCACTCACACACTTCCCCCAATGTCGTGGTGTAGACCACAAAACGTAAGTGACCCGTTTAAATTATACTGAGTATATTTACTTTAAAGCGTCAAACGGCTAGACAGCCCGACGTTCTAACCACCACTGACGAGGAAAACAGCTACAACAGTGTCATGTACTACAATCTTACTAAAATTCTGTTCAATAATGTTTGATATTAGGGGAAAAAAACAGACATGCTTTCCTACATATTTTCATATATTCTCTAGAGGGATGAGTTAAATCACGGAGCATGTTAGCATGCACACCAATGCGCTGATTACTCCCAAAAATCAGCTTATTTAAAAAATCTGACAAAGCAAGAAAACCGTGTTTACATGATTTGAAATAATCGCGTTATTCTCTGCATTTGACGTCAAACCGTGAGGAGTCACACGCTCAACACATGCGCACATTGGATAAGGCGGTGAGAACACTGGTAAAAGTCTTAACATGCCACGCAGAATTGGCATAATGGGCAAAAATCTACCCTTTATTCTTACGGCAATAAAGGAATGGAATTTATTGTGTTTACATGACCACATGCATTGTTGGCTTATTAAGCATAATAAGTGTAAGAGCGTGCATGTAAATGCACTGACTGAGAGCCTATTGAAGTGTTTTTATTTTCGCTAACTATGTATTATTTATGTATTATTTTCTTTGTTGCATTGCTTTGAGAAGATGTTAAATTTCTTGAGAAAAGTTTATAATAATAATAATAATAATAATAATAATTAAAGCTGCAAGCAGCGATGAACGGGCCCTCGCACCCTGGTGCACGTTGGGGCTGCTGTGCCAGGGGAACGAAATCCAATTGTTATAATGTATTTCATTCTTCAGGTCATGTATTTGTATGTAATTTTGAGAGGACAGGAGAGTTAAGGAGGTAAAGGCTTTTTATTTCACAACAAATTTCATCAAAGATACGGAAATAACATCAGAATAATAATACCGACATATAGCCTGACAGAATCTTATATCACAGCAGATATTTAAACAAGACAACGCGTTTTTCTCAGGCAGTTTAGTAGGCCTACTTCAGCTGCTTCTGACTGGAAAGTTCATTTTTCCTGAGGTAAGACACTTATTACTTAACAACAAATACGACTTTTATAACTATACATCAAAACATGTCACTTCCTGTTGTCAGTAGGTGGCGCTATGACTATAACTTAATATTGGCATGTAGGTGTATTCAGGCCGGGACTGTTATTAAACGTGAGGTTTGGGGCAGATTGGACATTGTATGTTTGAGTTACAACAACTTCCTGTTTCATGGCGAAACAACGAACTTTGCCAGGCCACCACAGAAACGCCATTTAAAGAAAACTCAAAAGCTTTGCAATTTAGCATCGCAAAGGTTTAGATTAGACTGACCGAATATGATGTTGATCTGATTTAATCTCTAGGAGGAGTTTGTTAAAGTACGAGGCCTGGAAATGGCAAAAACTGAGCAAAAATGAAAGAGAAAAATAAAAATGGCTGACTTCCTGTTTGGTTTAGGATATGGCTCTAAGAGACTTTTTTGTACGTGTAGACATGTTACATAAGCCTACCAATTTTCTTACGTGTAGGTGAAACGTGGCGCGAGGGCTGCTTCGTTGGAATTTTGTAGGTGGCGCTATTGAGCCATTTTGCAACACTTAATCCTAAAACCTGTATCAGATGTAAATTCTGGCCACTTTTGAGGTGTGTGCAAAGTTTCATGATCTTTCAAGCATGTTTAGGCCTCAAAAATATGATTAGTTTCACATCGAACTTTGTCAGGCCGCCACGGACACGCCCTTCTACGAAAACTCAAAAGCTTCGCAATTTAACATCACCAAGGCCTTTAGATTAAGACTGACTAAATATAATGTTGATCTGATTAAATCTCTGGGAGGAGTTTGTTAAAGTACAAGACCTGGAATTGGCTGTTGCCAGTAGGTGGCGCTATGACTATAACTGAATATTGCATCTAGATGTATTCAGGCTGGGACTATTATGAAACATGTGAAGTTTGGGGCAGATTGGACATTGTATGTATGAGTTATAACAACTTCCTGTTTCATGGCGAAACATCGAACATTGTCAGACCGCCACGGCCACGCCGTGCAGTGAAAACTCAAAAGTTTCGCAATTTAGCATCGCCAAGGCCTTTATATTAGACTGACCGAATATGATGTTGATCCGATGAAATCTCTAGGAGGAGTTCGTTAAAGTACGAGGCCTGGAAATGGCAAAAACTGAGCAAAAACTGGAGAGAAAAATCAAAATGGCTGACTTCCTGTTGAGTTTAGGGCATGGATCCAAGTGACTTATTTGTAGGTCTTGGTATGTTACATATATGTACCAAGTTTCGTACATGTAGGTGAAACGTAGCGCGAGGCGCATAATGTTGAAATTTTGTAGGTGGCGCTATCGAGCCATTTTGCCACACCTCATTCTGAAACCCATATCAGATGTACATTTTCACCACTTCTGGTGCATGTCCTAAGTTTCGTGAGTTTTAGAGTATGTTTAGGCCCTCAAAAATGCAATTCACTTTGGAAAAAAGAATACGGAATAATAATAAACGGAGCAGATACAATAGGGTACATTATATCCCATTGAAATGTCGCACACATATCGCACTGAAATGTGACATAATGTGAAATTTAGCATTATGGTCAGGTTGATATACAGCAATTTTTTGGCAATGTCACCACTTACGTCACATTCAGAAAACTTGCGCAAACAGTAAATTTTTATCGGATTCAGGAGATCATTTCAACTCACGGCTTTGCAGCAAACATGTTAAGCGAATTATATTAATTGTATAGCTAAGAATATTGGTGTATTTATGATGGTTTTGTGTCGCACTTTTATTTAATTGTCTAATCTGTCAAATCTTAACACAACAGTCTATCGGATTTCTGCCACCACATGTTCCATCCCGTTTTCCATTCCTACTCCCAATTTACAATTTCTTCCGATAAACTCCAAATTTTCCGCATCCACACTTTGCTCATGTATTAGTATGTATGTATGTATTAGACCTGTAGGTGGGGTTGCCACCCGTCCCGTAAAATACGGGATCGTCCCGTAAGCTGGTCAGATGGCGTCACGGCGAAATCGTTCCAGATCGTTAATTTAACACTGATATAAACTAGAAATTGTTCATATTGTGGGTAAGGGACCGTCTAAAAAGTTCACACATAAAACTAAAACTATGGATTTTTTCAAATTAAAAAACAGAAGATTTTAGTCTTATCGCCCAACCCTACATGCCTAGTTTAAATATATATGGACGATTTCCAGAACATTTTATGCATACATTTTTAACCTTAAATGCAGTTTAAATCAGATTTATACATAAAAAGGAGCAGAGCTTTTTTTCTTTCAAGGAGTCTGGAATGATAAAAAACATATATAGGGAAAATGTTAATCATGGGGGTAAAATAGTGATATTTAACCTGCAATTTAAGTAGTTTCACTGCAGCAGCACAGTAACCATTTAACTCCAATCTTGATGATGTAGATGCCACACTTCATAGGTCACTACTGAGGGTGTCAACTAAAATGTGTGGTAAATACTAACCGTGTGTCTGTGTGCTGTCACACAGATGCACTGCATATGTTTATAAAGAAAAAAAAACCTTTATATTCGTACTGAAGTGGAGATATTTGCCATCCTTAAGCGGTTCCTCTCTCGAGTTGGATCGGTTCCGGACGGGCGCTCAGTGACCTTGATGAGGTGAAGGGAAAATCACCACCAAATAGCCAATCAGAGTGCAGCGTCAGGAGAGGTGGAGGGGTGGAACTGCGGAAAAGTCTGTTTTTCCTCTGACACTAAAGTTAACACTAGTGAGGGCACACGGGTGAGGGTGGCCTTTCCACAGAAATAGGTTACTGCAGTAAAACGTATGCACTGTATACAGTATTTGCTTTGTATTCACATCATGCGTCAAACATGCAAACAGGAATATAAAGGTCAAGAGTTGGAGGGCCCATAGAAATGGAAAATCACGAATGGATGATCTCTTTAATAAATGGTTTACGAGGACTCTTTTTTTAGGTTACAAACTGTAACTGTGCCTGGTGGTAGTCTGACTGAAAATGGGAAGATGCTGACTTCGGGGGCTGAGGTAGAATGAAATAAGGTGCTTTTAAACTGTTCAGAGACCAGTTTTCCTTAAAGTTCCAATCATCCAAAAACACTCTCGCTTAAACCATTAACTGATTAGGCAGCTGCCTGTGTTTCCCGATGCAGCCAAAGCTCGTATAAAACAGCCCTAATAAAAGTGTAACAGTATCAATTGTTGTTGATTTCATTGTTGCTATTGAATTTCATGTTCCACCCACGTCAGAAGAAAAATGGTTGACACTAGATTATCACTACGGTGGTAACTTTTGGCAATGCGAATGTAACGGGAAAAGTCTCCTCGGGTGTTCTGTTCCTCATAAGAGTTCTCATCTAGAAAGTTCCTAAAGGAAAAGTACAGGACTGTAGGTAGGAAAGGGCCTTATGGAACCATCCCATTGCATAAAAGGTTCTTTAGACTACAAAAATGGTTCTTCTATGGCATCACTGCACGAAGAACCCTATTGTAACCTTTATTTGTAAAAGAAAGTTCTGATAAGAAATATTGAGCCTAAGAATCACTGAAGAACCTTTATTGTTGGAGTGTAAGGCAACATGCTTTCTTTTTCTAGAAAAAAACGTTCCATTAAATCACAGTTCTTGGAACAGTGCTGGTCATCAAAAACAAATTATTAATAACTACAGCCTTGACCAACAATAGGTATCGTTTGAAAGCTTAGAAGCTCTACTTTCCAAAGGATATAGACATTATGACCAAAACTGAACAGGTGCTTTGAAATTTGCAGACAAATCAGAAGGGAAATAATATTGCAATCAGTAAAAACATCAAACTGATCAGATAGTCATGTGTCATATGTTGTTGGAAAGCTCTCAAAGAGTAGAATACAACCAGCCTATTTGTTTTACTCACAGACAAAAACATAGTGAGTAATAGCTAAATATATGTCTTTGACAATTATGTTGGTGTTGCTTATTTGCCGCATTTTCACTTATAACTTCACGCAAAATAAACCGAACATAAAATATCACATATCATTACTTAGAGAAGGTGATTATCTTTCAAACGAGCCCACACACAAGATAATCAGATGCATAAATCATTAGATAATCCACACAAAGCGCAATGTGCACTCAGCATCTGGCTGAAAACACGCAAGCTTTCCTGGATCAGATGATGTCATTGGAAATGCTGTAGCATCATGGAACGCTAAACCAATTGGGTTCGGATTGCTCCAACCAGTGGTAATAGTCCTTCATATTTTGGCAGAGAGTCATGGGATCAATCAATGTAAATACATATGGCCACCAGGAGATGGCGCCAAGTACATGACGCAGACTCAATGATGACCCATTTGGCACAGAATGAAACTCATTCTGTGAAATCTGTGAATGTGAATAACGTTTGATTGACCCTCCTTGTTTTTATTGGGTCGAGTTATAATCCTTTAATTTTGGGTATGCCACTGAAACAGGAAATCTTTAAAAACACCTTCAGAGCTTAAAGTTTTAACACAGACTTATTATATGAAAGCTTACGTTTCTTGGAAAGGCAGAATTAAGATAATGAGTGAATCGTTTGTCTTATATGGTTAACAGAAGCATTTCAGTGCAGATCTGTCAGAAGCTCTCGATCTCTTCAGCAGACTAAAAGAGCTCATCGATCTTCTCAACCAAAACTGCTCCTCTTGAGTACATCAAGTCTGGGGAAACTGTCGATTCATCAAATCATGCATGAAAAGAAAACAATGGCATATGTTTGAGAACGATTGTAAATTGAATCTGAAATGATTCCAGTGGGGAGAAGAGAATGAACCGAAGTGCTGATGGTGACACTGTGTCTTAACCACATGTTGGGCAACG
Source organism: Myxocyprinus asiaticus (assembly GCF_019703515.2). Taxonomy (NCBI): domain Eukaryota; kingdom Metazoa; phylum Chordata; class Actinopteri; order Cypriniformes; family Catostomidae; genus Myxocyprinus; species Myxocyprinus asiaticus. Next base: position 48,429,751 of record NC_059360.1, on the reverse strand, counting down.
CTGGAGAAACATTTTCGCCTGAGGAAATGGTTCATTATGTGAAGTGTCCCAGGGAGTGATTTAATTATGGCATAATGATGGCTGACTTTCTAAATCATCTGCCAGACTGTCCCTCAGGAATCGTGAGCAGCTCAACAAGACAAAGCAAGGGAACCCCGCTAACTAGACGAGAATCAAAATCAACACGATGTTTGTGGAAATCAGAGCTGGAGCCAGAGGACGCTGGGGAGACGCGAGTGTTATTAGGAGTTTAAACGTGTGCGAAAAGTGATTGAGCAGTTTATTCTGACAGCAGTGAGGTCAGATAGAGGACTATTGCAGTACATTTCATATATACTCTGTTGTTTAACTGTCTGGAGAGCTGAGTCCGCTAAGAACCTGCCAAAACTGAATAAATCAAAGTTGTTGCTTTTTAGTTTTTTTTTTTTTTTTTTTGGATATGGCATCTCCAAGACTTTGGCCTTCATACTTTCCCTCAAAAGGCAATTTAAATGGCATTTCTGTTGTCAAACATGGCTTTAGTATTTATTTTAATTTTGGCTTAAAGGAACAGCTGAAAATATTCACCGCAGCTGTAGCTCTCAAATCTTATTCTCGTGTGCTCACATTCAAACATGATACTTCAAGAAACATCACACCGTATTTGATGTTAGCAAAGATTTTTTTGTTTTTTTCAGTATTATGGTTAGGGATGGGAATCGTACTAAATTTTTCACTTCTGATTTAGATTCCTCTTAATGATTCTGGCTCCTTAACAATCCTTTTTGTACTTTTGTACAAAATCAGTCACACTGTGGATTCAAAAGAACTGACTCATAAGAGTCATTTGTTCAGATCTTGGACTACACTGGTCATGCTGTGTGTTTAACTCTGTAGATTCAAAAGAATCGGCTCATAAGAGTCATTTGTTCAGAAATCGGACTACACTGGTCATGCTGTGTGTTTCATGCTGTAGATTCAAAAGAACTGACTCATTAGAGTCATTTGTTCGGATCTTGGACTACACTGGTCATGCTGTGTGTTTAACTCTGTAGATTCAAAAGAATCGGCTCATAAGAGTCATTTGTTCGGAAATCGGACTACACTGGTCGCGCTGTGTGTTTCACGCTGTAGATTCAAAAGAACTGACTCATTAGAGTTATTTGTTCGGATCTTGGACTACACTGGTCATGCTGTGTGTTTTACACTGTGGATTCAAAAGAACCGACTCATAAGAGTCATTTGTTCGGATCTTGGACTACGCTGGTCGCGCTGTGTGTTTTACGCTGTAGATTCAAAAGAACTGACTCATAAGAATCATTTGTTTGGAAATCGGGCTGCACTGGTCGTGCTGTGTGTTTCATGCTGTAGATTCAGAGGAACCATATCATAAGAGTCATTTGTTCAGGTATCGGACTAACTGATTGCGCTGTGTGTTTTACGCTGTAGATTCAAAAGACCAAATAATTTTTTTTTTTTTTTTTTTTTTTTCAGTAACTCGCCCTTTTATTCCATTGATTCTTTAATGAGTATGGCAGTAGCATGTAAAAATGCTATATCAACATTTTTGGACACGCTGTATTGCATGCGTAACCTTACAGCCAATCAAATCGAAGCAATAATCAAACACACTACTAGAATGACTCCCTTTCTCTTATGAAGCACAGGGAAGCCAGATTCAATTTAAGCCAGTTTCTTTAGACTCAGATTTTAAATAAAGTCCCTTATTTATAGCAAAATATTGATTTAATGCATGTGTTTTCAACTTTTCAACATTTATAGTTTGTATTTAGTGTAAATGTATGTGTAATTCTGCATGCATTATGCTATGTATTTAAACGTATACATATTTCCTTTAACGTGTGAGAATGGAAAGCCAAAACAAAAATGAAAATGCTGGAAAAACAATTCTGGGAATTTCTTGGAGCTTTAGGAATGCTTAGCTACAAAAATGTGTCATTTACACTAAGCAATCGTTTCCTCATTCTTACAAGCTGTTACTGTCCTCACCACATCACGATGTCGACATATAAGCACCACATTTATATCTTGAAACAAGATTTAGAACAGGCAGAGCGCACCGCTCGGAATTCACTGAGGTTAAGAAGCCATTTACCGCACGCTTTCATCACGGAATACAGTGAGAACAGTTCAGATCTTCCCATGATCCACACTGTGGAATACTGTAGTTTGGAGCATGGCCGATCTTGGAGCAGGTTTTGATTTTTGTAATTGCTCCTCTCCATTTACACTGCTGCATGTAAATGACTGT
>NC_059360.1:48362500-48422500 GCF_019703515.2 Myxocyprinus asiaticus | reverse complement strand
AAGTAATATATTTCTGTCTCATTTTTATTTTATTTTACACGTCTAGCTGAATGGGGCTTTTATTTTGGCGTTTTGTTGGATGTTTTTGAAGGTATCAACTCTCACCTCTGTAAAAGCAGTTCACTATGTGGGCTAATGTGCTTCTTAAACCACAAAAGGCTATGATTTAATTGTCTAAATATATAGTCTGCATGTGCTATGCACTTCACAGTGAAAAAAGTGGTCTGTACTTTATCATTAATACACATACATAGCACACGTGATGTTAAAGGTGCTATAAGCCGTTGAATTAGCCATGCCCCCTCTTTCCAAAACCCCACACTCCAAAGATACCAAATGAGCTTTATTGAGACCGACACCATTCAGAAACGGTTGATAAAAACAACAGCTGCAAAACAGCGCCCTCAACTGACAACTGTTATGAACAACATGTCATAAAAATGGCATTATGCCTCAATAATTCACAGACAATGAGAACGTCCAAAATGACTGACAGGCAGAAAGCGTCATTGTCCACGGACACAGGTAGGTGGGCCCTACACTTTTACTATAGTGCATGACTCATTTTAATGTTTGCATTACACAACAACATTTACAAGCTTGTTCAAGTGAGATCAAATTGTGTGGTAGCTCAACTGAACAGTACGAGTCCTGAAGAGCACAAGAGACACTTGCGGCGAAAGTGTCCTAGAAGCACCACAAAATGACGTGGTTGTGTTTTTCATCTCACAGGTTTAGGTATAGGGTAGGAAGGTGTTTAACTTGCTTTTAGCGCCACACAGTGGACATTTCACCTTGGAACTGCCGCGGAAATTATTACTATTTACTGTATTAATTTTTTTGCAAAAATGTCACCAGTCCTGTAATTTTCATGAGATCAGACTGTAGACCAACCTCAACACTCTAGCATTGTGTCAGTGAGTTTTGTACAGGCAAACACCACATTACCTTTAGAAAAATGCAGAAATCTACTTTAAATAGTTCAGATTCTTTGGCGCAAAAATCCCAAGAATTGAATCAGCATCATGTCACTGATGTTAAACTCCAGCTACTCCTAACATGGTCAAGATGGCACAAGGGTGAGTCATGAACTATTATTTTGTTTACTTAATAGTGTAATTTTCTGGCACTGCAGTAGTTTACAGTTCTGGCTCACTGCTGCTGTTGGATCTACATTCACATTTCTTAAGTTAGTTTGAGCTCATCCTCATCGCCTGAAACCCACCGGCTCCTAAACAGCCCGTCGGACCCCTGGGTTTCCAAATGCCCACCCTCAACCCTCCCTCCCGGGGCCGTGCGTGACAGTAGCTCACTGAAAAGTGGAAATGAGGGTAGTAAACAGTGATTAGCTCCAGACCAGGATCAGCCCCTGTCCACCACGAGACCTGTGTCCACACGCTCAGTGCTGCCAAGTCCTTGACCTTTGCGACCCGACGCCCCCCTCAGAGTCGGCCCGGGGTCACGGCCATCCTTTCACAGCCAGGTTAAACAGAATAATCGCAGGCAAACATGCCAGCCTCACGCAACACAAGCTCACCGCAAAGCTGGCTCTTATTAGTGCAGACGCTCACGTGCGAGACCATATGCGTGTGTGTGTATATAGAGTGTCACAGGATTCCAGATGATTCTCCTATAAGGAAAAGACAAGCATGATAAGCTCTTTCGAGGTTTCCTTATTTTTAGGTTTAATGTATTTTTGGCATTGTAGAACTTTGATAGGAGCATCCTCAATTTTTGATGTTATAATGAAAAAGTAAAATCAGACAGAAATACAAAGATACAAGACTGTGTACTTCACGTCTTTAATAAGGGAATGAACTACAATCCCGTGAAGCATTGTGAATGACGTAATCACATAAAAAATGATGGAAAAATATAAAACTATATTATGGCTCTGCCATAAGTTATAAGCGCAAAGTCAGTGGGAATGGCCATGATGTTTTGGTATTTTTGTGCAAGCATGCACTGAGTCTAGGCGCAAGTGGGTTTGGTGAAATTGTGTGTGCAAAGCTCTAATTGGCTCGGTCAATTTCAATTTAATTCGGCATTGTCTCCGGCACTGTTTGCATCCTATTATATGGTCCATTCGCTCAAGCACCAGTGATATAAACAAAAACAGCACATTAATAAGAAGTTGGTAGTGTAAATGGACTGTATGAAATTAATTAGAAGAATAGAAATATGGACTTACATTCAAGGCATATTTCAATGACAGTGACACCTTTTATATGCAAAAACGTTTAAAAACATTATAATTATTAACTTGTTTCTTACATAAACTATCGATTCACTTCAGAAGACATTTATTGAACAACTAGAGTCGTGTGGATTACTTTTATGCTGCCTAAATGTGACTTTTGGACCGTCAAAGTTCTGGCACCCTTGTACTTGCATTATAAGGACCTGACAGAGCTCTATCTTCTTCTAAAAATCTTCATTTGTGTTCTGTTGTAGAAAGACAGTCATACACATCTGGGATGGCATCAGGGTAAGTGAATAATGAGAGAATTGTCATTTTTGGGAGAACTATTCCTATAACTTCGTGCAACACCTCGGCCTCATGTGAGGACTCGCTATTTTGGATTTGCTATACGCAACGCATAATTTAAATTCATTTAAACCCATTGCATACTGTTCAGGACACTCTAAGGAGTCATTTAAGAGTTAAACTTCTGACACACGGAGTCACGTGACCAAACACCATGGCATTGATTTTTGTGATTTTCTATGGGCGCTGTGCATTATCATATTGAGAATCAATGTGTTCATACAAAAACTGGAAAATGTGTCTTTCAGAGGCTTTATATGGAGTTAGGATGAAAATAAGGTGCATTTCAAACTGTTCTGAGACCAGTGCAGACAGACAGCACACTGGAGGTTAAGTCATTCACTAAATAGGGAGCAAGGGAGCATCCTATAGCTCTCTATGCAGCTAAGTGCATTCACTGGTATTGAAACGTCTAAGTGCAATGACACTTGCGAATTGCACTTTGTGGCACTTTATTAACATACATTACACCCACAGTTTGCACGCTTGGACAGTGCAGAATGAAATCTAATAGTATTTCTGTGAAAAATGTTCTCCTGAGAATCAAAACCAGTTGAGCTCTTTAAATCCAGGCCGATTGGATCTGATTGTATCTGGCAGTTCCTTTTTCCCTCTTCACAGGGAAACACATCTCAGTTTAGAGCTGTTTTACATGCAGGAGAGTATAAAAGTACTTGCTACTGTCTCTGTGACTGCACAAATGCTGTAGAGCTGCAATTACAGTCATTAACTCCTGCAAAAATAAACTCCCTCTAATGAGGAAAAAAAGAAACACTCATTTCCTGCCTGACATTCACAAGAGAAGTATTTTAGATCAAGAACTCAAATTTCTATAGATTGCAATCTTAATTTGATCAACACTACTCAGATTTCAAAGAATTAATCTCTCTTTGATAAGATACAAATTAACTACCATGAGAACACCCACCAGATGAGTACAGCTACATCACTGCATATTACATGCCAAAAGACTAGAATTATGTCATGATACTTTCAAACAAATGACACTTTGAGATTATGTGAGATTTACATACAAATGAAGTGTTTCCTTGAGCGTATTCTGAAAGAGGTTTTGCTTTAGTGCACACTATGAAGACAAAGCATGCCTCTCATTGTTTGCATGTTCAGAAACACATGTCGAAATTTATCCTGAAATTGTAAGGGGAAATAGCCGAAAGAGACCCTGGCACATTTTGCGATGAGATCAGAGACCCCAGTTCATTCTAGAACACAATGATCCATCGAAACGTGAGCAGATTTCCTTCTGCTGTACAATGTTGACATCCGTACAGAAATAAACTGCTTGTACTTGACTTATGACTTAATAAAATATGCTTTAAGGATATGAAAGAATATTTTGATCACTTTGTGTGATATATGGACCAGCACAATTCAATGATGAATCATCTACTTGCGCTAAAGAATACGGTCATTTTTTTATTTTATTTTTTTGACAACCTGAAATTGACATTTTCAGATTTGTGCTTCAGATTTTAAAAGCTTGCATTCAATTTCTTAAGTCTACTTACCAAATTAATATTTTATAGTTTAGGTAACTCATGATGATGTGATGATATAGAATGCATTACTGGAATATTTAGTGTAAAAATGTGACTTTAGAAAAGAATGCAGTTTTGCAAATGTTCACTTGGGATAACGTGGAATTTCAGTGTCTAGTCATGTTGCAGAACTCCATGCATGCATGCATTTTTTATATATATTAGGGATAATGTAGTTCTGCAAAACAATCTGCAGGATTACTGTTTAAAGTCTGTGGTGCTTTCGATGTTTGCATCACGCTTAAAAAAAATACAGTAATTAAATTCTGTAATTCTGTGCTATTCAGAACAGAACTAAAGTTTCCAATGATTTCCTTGAATTGTGTTATGCATACTTTGGTTTAGTATGCAATGACTAGAAATAAAACTGCGCACAAGTCAAATTGTGCATAATGCTCAAATTAAGCAGAAAATGAAAAATTGCATAACACATGATAAATTGCAGATGCATAATACGAATAATCAGACAATTTTTTAGGTAAAGTGATTCTTTGCCTCAAAATAATGCTTACATTTAATGCAGTATCAAAACTTATGATGCATTAGTCTTTGAGAGTTTAATACTACAATGCAGAATACAAATAATCACATAACTCATTATATATAATAATTGATAATAATCACAAATGCATACAAACATTCGGACATAAACTGCACATTTGTTTTTTTTGTTTTTTTTTTGCCTCAAAAACAATGTTCAAATGCATTGCAGTAACACAACTTATGCTTTAGTTTATTTGAATGTTTATTTCTAAAACGCAGAATACAAATAAATTGCTTAACTCATAATAATCGAAAATGCATACAAATATTGACACAACAAGCATGTTTTTTGGTAAAGTGATTCATTGCCACTAAAATAATGTCCAATAGCAATGCAGTAACATAACTTATGATGCATTAGTCCATTTGAAAGTTTATAGCTACAAAGTAGAATACAATATTCACATAACTCTATAATTAATTGATAATAATCACAAATGCATACGAATAAATGGACACAAACCGTACGATTTTTGTAAAGTGATTCTTTGCAGGTCCACACTGATTGCCCAAAATACCCAGAACAGAGCATATGCAAACAAAAGAAATATTCTACACAAGATTTTCAGTGAGTTGCATTCAGTCCATGTGAACAGAACCAGTTGCGCAGTTGGCTCCTTGTTTTTGGCTACAGCTCTGAGACTCTCAAAGATCATCTAACAGTCTCAGTGGCTTCCATAATGGGAGGAGTGAGTGAACATCATTGGGTCCGGCCCCCTGTGTTCCAAACATATATAAAAGACACTGGTCCAACAAACCAAGTGCAGAGAAGCCTGAGAGCTTCACCTGGAAAAGTTAAAGCAGAATAGCAAACACCAAACTCAATGCATGCGGACTGACTGAAAACTCTAAAGATCTGAAATGGCAGCAGGAGAGTTTGCATGTTGATTTTTGCCAGGAGAAAAAATTTTATGATTACTTTAAATGGATTTTGTCTTTTTCTCCATTGAGTTTCCAAATCAACTGAGTGCAAATAGCTCATGAACATCATTTGAGCAGAAAAGGCGTTTCATATTCTTGTTAGAAGACACTTCAGAAGAATGGCGCTGACTGATGCCGAGTTTGGAATGAAGGGCAGCAGTATCATCAGAGAATGGAGTGGACAGGTCCAGCCAGCTCTGATAGCATCCTTCATCATCCTCTTCTTCCTCGAGGCCTGTTTGTGGATCAGGAATCTCACATTCAAGAGGCGACTGCCCGGACCGTTCGCCTGGCCTTTGGTGGGGAATGCCATGCAGCTGGGACAAATGCCACACATTACCTTTTCCAAGTTGGCCAAGAAGTACGGCAACGTCTACCAAATCAGACTTGGCAGCAGTGACATCGTGGTGCTGAACGGAGACTCTGCCATCCAGCAAGCGCTCATTCAACACGGCAGGGAATTCGCCGGGCGGCCAAATTTCGCATCTTTTCAGATGATTTCCGGGGGTCGCAGCATGACGTTCAGCAACTACAGCAAACAGTGGAAAGTTCACCGGAAAGTTGCCCAGTCCACTCTGAGGGCATTCTCGTCTGCAAACAGCCAAACCAAAAGAGAGTTTGAGCAACACGTTGTAGGAGAAGCCATGGACCTGGTGCAGATGTTCCTCCGGCTCAGCACAGATGGACGATACTTCAATCCGTCCCATGAATTCACAGTCGCCGCTGCTAATGTCATTTGCGCGCTGTGCTTTGGGAAACGCTACGGCCATGATGATCCGGAATTCAGGACACTCTTGGGCCGAGTGGATAAGTTTGGAGAAACCGTCGGAGCTGGTAGTTTGGTTGATGTCATGCCTTGGCTGCAATCTTTCCCCAATCCAGTAAGGAGCGTCTATCAGAACTTTAAGATTATCAATGAGGAGTTTTTTGCTTACGTGAAAGACAAAGTTGTGCAGCACCGGGACACGTACAACCCCGGCATCACCCGTGACATGAGCGATGCCTTCATTGGTGTGATCGAGCATGGCAAAGACAGCTCGCTGACGAAAGACTTTGTAGAAGGCACAGTCACCGATCTCATCGGCGCAGGACAAGACACCATATCTACGGCAATGCAATGGATATTTTTGCTTTTAGTCAAATATCCATCAATGCAGACCAAACTTCAAGAGCAGATTGATAAAGTTGTCGGGCGTGATAGACTCCCTTCAATAGAAGACAGAAGCAAACTGGCTTACCTGGACGCATTCATCTACGAAACCATGCGCTACACCAGCTTCGTCCCGGTCACCATTCCTCACTCCACCACTTCAGACGTGACCATCGAAGGACTCCACATCCCCAAAGACACTGTGGTGTTCATCAACCAGTGGTCCGTCAACCATGACCCTCAAAAGTGGCAAGACCCTCATATCTTCAACCCGTCAAGGTTCTTGGATGAAAACGGAGCCCTGGATAAAGACCTCACCAACAGTGTCATGATCTTCTCAACAGGTAAGAGAAGGTGCATTGGTGACCAGATTGCCAAGGTGGAGGTTTTTCTGTTCTCCGCAATCCTGTTGCATCAATGCTCGTTTGAGAGCAACCCGTCTGAACATCTCTCCATGGGCTGCTCGTATGGTTTAACACTGAAGCCTCTCCATTACATAATCTCAGCTAAACTCAGAGGTAAACTCTTTGGCTTGGTTTCACCAGCATGAGTAAAAATCATCAGTTACTCACCATCATGCTCATTTTGTGACTTAAGACCAGCAAAGACTGAAAATAATGCAAATGTATTCCACATAACCATGAGTGTAAAGCTGCACTGAATGCATATTTAATATTTAACAGATATTCAAACATTTTATATGTTTACAATGATTGAATCAACAGATTTAATCACATCCATAGAATATGTTGTCAGGTATTTGACAAGTGAGATAATCTTCAATTGACTTAATCTATCTTTAAAGGGATAGTTCACCAAAAATGACAATTTTGCAATCATTTACTGACTCTCAAACCAGTGGGACTTTCTTGCCTCAGTGGAACACAAAACATAATGTTTGGAAGAATGTTAGCCTCATTCACCATTCAATTTCACTGTATGATGCAATAAAAGTGAATGGTGACTGAGGCTACCTTTCTGCCTAGCATCTTATTTGTGTTCCACAGAAGAAAGAAAGTTTAGTACGATATGAGGATACGTAAATGACCAAATTTTCATTTCTGGGTGAACCTTTACTTTAAAGATTACCAGCTATATTTTGTTTTCTTGTGTGTATTAAATAACCTCCAAGCATTTCAGCAAGACTTCAATATAAAATGCTCATGGTCAAACACTAAGCCAATGTCACTGTAGACGCATCAATTACTATTATATAATATTTGTTTGTGGATATTGAGTCATGTTAATGTGCAACAGCTGTTTGTAGAGCTGCATGGAGTTTCTCTTTCTTTCTATCTTTCTAGCTATGACTCATTTTAATTCAGATTTTGTATGGCAGTGAATTTAATTATGCTTGCAATCAGCTGTATACAGTCTGATAATGTACTTCAGGTATTTTAAGTATTAAGCAAATATTTATACCTATTACACAATTTTTTTTTTCTCTCTCTTTAAAAAAGTATATTCTGTATAAAATTGTATCTTATGGGTTTTAAGGGTCACTTGATAGTTATTAATTATCGTAAATCTAATTTTAGCCAGTCAATGTGCAATAAACGCCTTGCTGTAACTATGAAGTATGTCAAAGGCATCCGAGTGTGTCCTATTGCTCAGCATATCACTCATCCCTCCTCATGTAAAAAAAAAAGCTCTTTATATCATGTAGAAAACCATCAGACTAAATCAGAGCTAATCCCAAAATATATGTTTCTATATTGCATTTCATACATTACGTTTACACTGAATATTTTACAAGCTAACTGTAATAAAGTATATGTTTTCAGGAATTTATACATAACAATAGATTTTTTTTTTTCATGTCCAGTCATTGGTTTAAATTTATGTTTTCATTTTACTCATGGAAAATAAGCTACATCTGGAATAAATAAAATGCTGTTTTAAAACCACTTGCAGTCTCTGTCTGTTATGACAAAAATTATTCGCATTCTATAAGAATTAGCTATACAGTATACTGTTTATTCTAACATATTCACTTAACTCTGACCATAAACCACAGCTAGGCATTTAATCACTGTTATATAATCGCAATTGTCTGCATCTGTCCTAATTCATGCATATATTGTCTATTATTGCTCGTTTTATTGGCATGATTTCTCTGTTTGCATTCAGTTTCTAGGCTATTTCTGCAAAACCACCATTTTTACATTTATATAACCATCATTACTATAACTACAGCTCATGGTAAATACACAATGTGTACCGACAGACTGAATTCCTCTAGTGACTTTATTTAGCTATTATTCAGTTGGCATCATGTTGTGGATTTCACAATGACATGCCAACAATTAGAGGTTGTTCATGATGTTTGACAATCCATTCTAAAGGGTTTTATGGCTTAATTAGCCATTACAGCACATTACAGCAAGACAAATAATACAAATTATCTCTTTTTGATCATTATCTTAAATTATCTTACAAATATTATTATGTGCAGAATAAAGATGGCATAGTATTATCTCTCTCTATGATCATATTTTTCCAGATTTAGTCTGATATTTTAGTCTGATAGAGTTGGGGCACTCGAGTCTGAGTAACGAGTCCAGTTTTAATGGACTTGGACTTGTCATGGACTCATTTTTACACAGACTCGAGCCTTTCGGACTCTGGATTTTTGGCAGAGTCCATGGCATTTGTTGTAATGTAGGCGAAGAGACGATGATGTGTGATGAACCCAAGTGCAGTTTTATTTACAAATGTGATATCCAAAAAACCATAACTCCAAACGTGAACAAAACAAAAACATGATCTTAACTAAACTTGACTTGAACAAAACATAAACATGAACTTGACTTAACATGACTTGACTATGAACTTCGCATATATAAATAACACGACGTTACACAAACAAACAATACCTGACCATGGACAATGGCAAACATGAGGCTTAAATACATGGACAAGGGTAACAAGACAAACAAGTTAACCAATGACAAGACAGAAATGATAACAAGGTAACAAGACAATAAACCAATGAAAACAAGACACATGAACATGGAGGGAAACATGAAATCCCATGACCAGGGGACCACATGACATGAAACACATGAACAAACACATTAAACATTACATTTATGATGCAGTGACAAACAAACAAGCAAACAAATAACGTAAATAGGGTGACCATACGTCCTCTTTTTCCCAGACATGTCCTCTATTTCAGACCTGAAAAAAGCGTCTGGCCGGGATTTCAAATGTCCAGGATTTGGCTTTGTCTTCATAATGATGTGCCCTCTACAGTTAGTACTATCATACATTCTGTGAATTTGATACTGTGCATCAGTTTTCATGTGTATATGTCCTTACGTGTGATTATTCTGGCTGAGAGCAGCAGTGCACTCTTTCAAAGTACTTTTGCTGTATGTGTGTGCGGGAAAGAGATTGCCACACGTGCTCTGCCGCTCTCATCCAGAAACATCAATAACGTAAGTACACTTTAAAAAGTACGTTCTCCAACACGTTTTATCAGACTCACATTACTACACAAAGCCATTTCTAACTGAAAATGTTGACTATATCGAGACAAAATCAAATATGCTGCATATAAGGGATATTTAAACTAATATGACAGATGAAATAGACCATGATGGAAATTGTACAACTCAGTCCGTCACATATTTGAAGCACAACCTCGTTACCTGTAAAGCTGGCACTTGCGTTTCAATGGCAAAGAAGTCAGAAAATACAATGAAGAACACAAGTGAGGGGAGAAGTCTCTATTCACCTATTATCCATACTAAATATAATGTGAAAAGAATGAAATGTCAGCTCAAGGTGAGTATGATCTTGACTTTAGGGAATAGGCTACACCTGGACACATCAGGAGGACTGAAAAGTGTGTAGTTTTTATTTTCTGTTTAATTTTATGGGCATTATTAAATGTTTTAATATTACCATTTACTAAATGTATTAAACACATTAAATGTATTTAATTCATTACATTACATGTAATTATTTCACTCATAATTTTAGATAAAACTAAACTAAATTGAATGGACAAATTGAAAATGAAGTAGAGATAAAAACTAAATTAAATGTGAAATAATAATAACTAACGCAGCTTTCACTTTCTTTAGTCTATGTTTGAGTGGAGGGGAAAAAGCAACAAATAATTGATAAAGTCAACAGATCTCAATAAGAAGTGTGTTGAAGGACAGTTTTGTCTTCATACACATAAAGCATATACTTTATTTCTGAAACCACTTTGAAGTTTGTTCAGCAGGATACTAATCATAACATGTGAATATGAAATGCAACAGAGGTGTTTTTGTTGCATTTATATTGACAAACTGTTTTTCTTATTTGTAAAGATTAAAATAAGCTTAAAATATTGATGTTGAGTTTACGGTTACAATTTTAATTCAGATTCATGAACAGATTCACTCGACTCGGACTCGGCCTGTAATGGACTCGGTCCTGAGTCCGACTCAAGTCCGGCCCCTTTTGAACTCGGATTCGACTAAGGTGGACTCGAACCCAACACTAATATATATATATATATATATATATATATATATATATATATATATATATATATATATATATATATATATACACACAGTACTGTGCAAAAGTCTTAGGCACATAAGATATTTCACAAAAGCATTTGTACATTTATTCATTTACATTTATTCATTTGTCTTAACATGATTATTTATATCTTCAGCTTTAGTGTGTCAATAGGAAATATAAATGTTAGACTCCCAAACATTACTTTTGCAAATAGAAAAGATTAGAATAGAAGAACAGGGAGCCCTGCAACAGATGGCATGGGCCACACAGAGTCCCCCACTGAACATCGAGTCAGTCTGAGATTACATAAAGAGACAGAAGCAACTGAGACAGTCTAAACAGATAGAAGAACAGGGAGCCCTGCAACAGATGGCATGGCCCCCACAGAGCCCCCCACTGAACATCGAGTCAGTCTGAGATTACATAAAGAGACAGAAGCAATTGAGACAGTCTAAATAGATAGAAGAACAGGGAGCCCTGCAACAGATGGCATGGCCCCCACAGAGTCCCCCACTGAACATCGAGTCAGTCTGAGATTACATAAAGAGACAGAAGCAATTGAGACAGTCTAAATAGATAGAAGAACAGGGAACCCTGCAACAGATGGCATGGCCCCCACAGAGTCCCCCACTGAACATCGAGTCTGTCTGAGATTACATAAAGAGACAGAAGCAATTGAGACAGATTAAATAGATAGAAGAACAGGGAGCCCTGCCCCACAGAGCCCCCCACTGAACATCGAGTCAGTCTGAGATTACATAAAGAGACAGAAGCAATTGAGACAGTCTAAATAGATAGAAGAACAGGGAGCCCTGCAACAGATGTCATGGCCCCCACAGAGTCCCTCACTGAACATCGAGTCAGTCTGAGATTACATAAAGAGACAGAAGCAATTGAGACAGATTCAATAGATAGAAGAACAGGGAGCCCTGCAACAGATGTCATGGCCCCCACAGAGTCCCCCACTGAACATCGAGTCAGTCTGAGATTACATAAAGAGACAGAAGCAATTGAGACATATTAAATAGATAGAAGAACAGGGAGCCCTGCAACAGATGGCATGGCCTCCACAGAGTCCCTCACTGAACATCGAGTCAGTCTGAGATTACATAAAGAGACAGAAGCAATTGAGACATATTAAATAGATAGAAGAACAGGGAGCCCTGCAACAGATGGCATGGCCTCCACAGAGTCCCATCACTGAACATCGAGTCAGTATGAGATTACATAAAGAGACAGAAGCAATTGAGACAGTCTAAATAGATAGAAGAACAGGGAGCCCTGCAACAGATGTCATGGCCCCCACAGAGTCCCTCACTGAACATCGAGTCAGTCTGAGATTACATAAAGAGACAGAAGCAATTGACATTGTCAATGGACACTAGAAATAACTACTGAAACATTACCATCAAGTAAAAGTTTTCTGAGTAAAAATAAAGCATGGTCATATTTTGGTGTGAAAGGGTTAAAAGAAGACACTTGGGTATTTGTTGTCCAAAAGTCCAAATTAAAGCTATAAAGAAAAATTGACCAGCCCAAATGTGTTGGAAAGTGATCAGTAATTTCTTTGTATAACATATTTTTATAACACAATAGAATCACAAGTCTGGCTATGTTCTAGTTCAAAACTGATGATAAATCTTTAAATATATGAGCACTGGTGCAAGAAACCCATTATTGACAATAGACTTACAATATAAGGGGTTTCTTAACAGAAGGAGTTTCTTGGAACTGGTCCTTCATTAAACATTTTCCAAGACCATGTGAATGTTCACAAGGAAAATGTAAATCCACGGAAATACCACAACACTGCACATTTTGGATCCCTCCTTTAGTTTGACAGACGCCCATTTCAGGTGTCTCTCCTAATGACCTAATAAGTAGAATCAGGTGTGTTCTACAAGGAAGACATCCAAAATGTGCAGTTCCTGGGGCCAGTTGCATCAGCTATACGTAAGATACAACTTAGCCTAATTGTGGCGTAAATGGGCATTAAACTTAGGTAGGACTTAACCTTACGTATAAACTAAATATTTACGGAAGCCTCCGACCAGGAGTAACGGTTGGAATCAAAAAGCAGACTGATATTTTATGGCATCAGTGAGCTCATGTTTTGCATGACAGGCTTCAGTCCTTTCGACATACACACTTTTACATTTATGAGAGAGAGAAAAAATACTTTTAACAAGATCAAATTGAAGTTCACAGCTTTTTAACACTTCTGTGAACAAATTTGAAGGCTGTTTATTGGATAAATACAGCTAAACGTCATACTATGCGACTACGCATTACTTTAAAGAGAGCTTACGACCTACTAGTTAAGTCTTGTCTTAAGAACAGGTGGTGCAACCATATTAAGCACTGACTCAGTTACAAACTAACTAGTAGTTACTAAGCCCTTAGTGTGAACTTTACGTCCCAACTTACATGAGAACTTACGCACAGCTGGTGCAACCCTACCCTGGTTTAACAAGGATCTATATGTGGACAAGGAGGAAGCAGAGGATGGGTGTCATGCTTAAATTTGTTTTTGATCATGTTTTGATTTCATGTCTTTTATTTTGAAAGTTTAGTTGCCATGTTTCCTGTTCCTCTCATGTGATTATCCTGTTCCCGCAATGTTTCATGTGTTTTGTTCTTATTGGTTCCTTTGTTTATTAGTCTTGTCTTGTTATTGGTTCATGTTCTTATTCATAGCTCTCTTTTCATGTTCTCGTTCATGGTTTCATTTCAAAGTTTATTCAAGTTGTAGTCAAGTTAAGTCTAGTCTTTATATTTTGTTACATGTTTTGGATTTCCACATCTTGTAAATAAACTGCACTTGGGTTCTTCACATCATCTTGTCTTCATCTTGCTCCTGTTTGCCTGCCTACAACCTTACAGAATACTCGTCTAGAAAAAACGAACCCAGCAGTTGCACTCATGCGGTTACGCAGGGAAATCATCCCCTGGAAAATTATGTTATGGAATTTTGTGATTTGGCTAATGAGGTGGACTTTAAAGAGGTGGCTCTTAAAGACATTTTTCACTTTGGACTTAACAAGCCAATCAAGTCTCTTATGCCTCAAGGCCAAATTGTATGGTCCCTGGCACAATTCATGGATTTTGCGCTATTGCTGATTGGATCAAATTTCACTGTAGGAGCTATAGAGGATGCCAGTATTTCTACAGTGAATTTCATGCCTGAGTCCCCCTGTCATGGCTGCCATGCCTGAATCCCCGTCATGGCCTTCACCTCAGAGACCACACCTGCCACGGTCACCGAGCAAACGCCCACGCCTGCCACAGTCAATGAGCTAGTTCTTGAAGCCTCGTCCATCCCAGAGCCAGCATTGCAAGCCTCGTCCGTCCCAGAGCCAGCTCCAGCCCTAGAGGAATTGTTCTGGGGGGGTCACTATGGCTCCAGTGGTCTCCGAGCTCTTGGTCTTGGAGACTTCCTTCATTGAGCCTCCCATGGCTCCGCCCCTCAAGCCTCCCATGGCTCCACCTTCATTCATCGAGTCTCCCACGGCTCCGCCCCCTGATCCGCTCCCTCCTGAACCCTGTTCAGTGGCCGCAGCCCAGAACTCTGTCTTCTCTGCCCCGTGGCCACCTCCCAGACCTCCTGACCCTGTCCCTGCCCTGTGGTTACCCCTTCAAACCGCCGGACCCCACTCCCCACTGTGTGTGTGTGAATTTTCAGCAGTTTCTTAGGCTGAGATACAGACTGTATCATAATCTATATCATAAAAAAAAGTTTTCTTTACAATGATACCAAACACAAATTTAAAAAAAAATTTTTTTTTTTTTTTTTTTTTTTTAAGAAGTTTTAATTTTAGGTATGCCACTGAAACAGAAAATCTTTAAAAACACTTTCAGAGCATAAAGGGTTAAATTGTAAAGTATATAAACATCATAGTAGTTCTCGTTTGGTACTGCCTTTAATTTTCACAGACTAATTGAGAAAATCATAGTACTACAGCATCTTTTTTTTAATTAAATTACAGTAGAAACATTAATCGTAATCCCATTAAAAACAATGGGAACAGTGAGAATAAAACATCCAGATGTGTTACCGTAATGAGAACTGGGGGTAAAGTGTCCTGAAAATCGTGTTACAATGCAAAAATCTTAATTGTCCTAAATATAGGCTTTATTTTCTTTATGCAAAATATATAATTTTGATTTGGGGTTAAATATGACTGAGACATTTTTTTTTTTTGACAGGTTTCGTGAGAATCACCCTTTTCCACAAATGCTTCAGTAACTGAAATGTGGTGGAACATTTACCATTTGCCTGCTGCATCTGGCAGTTTGTGGTTGTACAAAAACAAATACATATTGACAAAATGCTGTTTGTAATTCATGCAAATTACAGATCTTAATGTATTAGTCCAGCTAATTTATTTTCCGTAGTAGAGGTGGCGGCGTCCAAATAGCATCTTTCTTTCTAACACACACACACACACACACACGCACACACACACACACACACACACACACAGTTTGAATGCGGCTTACATGAGTGGAGCAGCAAGGCACGTCTCTGAGGGAGTCTTACATTTACACTGGTTAATTCACAGCAGACACACAGCATTTCTGTTCTCACTTCCTGTCATGATACCGCAGTGCTCTGTAGGGGGGCCAGGGTGTTAGGGGCCATGCAGAGTAGCCACAATACATGCTCCTGATTTACTGCAAACCACACACACACACACACACACACACACAGATGACATCATGTCTTTCTGATAAACCACCCCACCAAAAGACTATCTCCAGGACACCCCCTCGTCATTAAAGGTGTTGACATAACCGTACACATTGTCGGCTTATTAAGCATAATCGGTGTTAAGATCGTGCATGCAAACATGCTCAATGGGTGTGTTTACAAGCACAACAATACGCTGAATAATCAGCTTATTTAAATAAAAAAAAATCAGACAAAGTAGGAAAATCGTGTTTACATGGGTCTTGAAATCATCAGGATAATCTCTGCTTTTGACGTCAAAACGTAAACAGGTACAACACTTACGCAATTTGGATAAGCTGGTAAGAAGGTGTTTACATGTAGTGCAAAATCAGGGTAATAGATAAATATCTACGTCTGTTGTCAACTTAAGCAAAATCGGTGCAAGATTGTGCATTTAATGTGTGAAATCATGCTTGTGTAGCTAGAAGTGTCTTTCTTCACATAATTGCATAGAATGTCCAAACATTATCCCTAACGTTAGATTTATTAGATACATTAGATTTCATTTTGTTTCTCATCAAATCTTATCGTATGCTTTCATAACAATCATGAGTCTCATGAATAATTTATTAGACTTCTGAATTATACTTTTGTGTTCTTTTGAAGCTTGAAGAGGTGGTCACCATAAACTGCCATTGTATGACATCACTGAGCACAACATTTCTTCACAATTTCTCCCTTTGTGTTAAGAAAAGGAAAGAAGGACATATAGTGTTATAACAACACAGGGGTGAGTAAACAATGACTGAATTTACATTTTTAGGTGAACTAATCCTGTAGGGTAAAAGTATTCAACTTTATCATGTAACGTCGCACAGTTTGTGTCATAGACATGAATGACATCTCCAAAGAATTCAAGCAGCTTGTTGAGGAGAGGTGTGCTTCGCTTTTCTAAGTGATCAGACTTACGATTTTTGCCTAGCAAATGATAACACTGGTGAAAAAAATCCCATAGACTTACATCACCAACTCTAGTCACTCAAATAGTTGCCAGAAACAGCAGTGCCAAAATGCAACGATCAGTCAACACTTCTGTTCTGAGAATTATCGCACATCCACTTTGCCCTTTCTCGAAATCACTCCTATGCTTACGGACGATGACGCAATTCTCATGGGAAGTGACTTTTGTATCTGGCAGTGAAGTTGGATAGTCCGACAACTTAATAGATAGATGTGACACAATGTGAGTAAACAATTATTCTGCAGCTGCAGCAGAAGGCAGATAGATCAGCTTTCTGGAAACTGAACATTTCTACAATGGGGTAAGAGGCTTTCCTGATTTAGAAAGCCAAAATACACACTCCCACACACTTTCGACACTGACCTAAACCAGCGCAGAGAGAGTGTCAAAGAAACCTGTATGACTTTTGGAAAATGAGTAAAACTATCAGGGGTGTAAAGTAATGAATTACAAATACTCTTGTTACTGTAATTAAGTCATTTTTCCCAGGAAGTACTTTAAAAATGGTGTACTTTTAGATTTTACAAGAGAACATTTTAAGTGCTGTAACTGTACTTTTACTTCACTATTTTCCCTCCGTCTGTGTTCGCTACTTCCCTGTCCTGATTTTATTTTTATTCATCAACGTGATTGACTACAGAGAGTCTCGTGACCCGTGTCAAATCAAAACACACATGCAAAACTTGAACGACAGCTGGAGCCAACTGCTATAAATCATCATGTATGTGGAGGACACCTCATGCAGCAGTTCAACACCTGAACATCCATGACCGCACCTGAAATGGCTTTTCGCAGTGAAGAAGGCCAAATGCTTGTGTCATGTGACTTTATCTAGCTCAAGCCAGTTGAGATATCAGCATTAAATCTGCCTCTAATTTGAAGAAACATATCAAGGTAAATTTCATATTTCTGCTTACTAGATTTTCTGTATCTAAACTCAGCAAAAAAAGTAACGTCCTCTCACTTTCAACTGCTTTTATTTTCAGCAAATTTAACGTGTAAATATTTGTATGAACATAAAAAGATTCAACAACTAAGACATAAACTGAACAAGTTTCACAGACATGTGACTAACAGAAATGGAATAATGTGTCCCTGAACAATGAGGGGGTCAAAATCAAAAGTAACAGTCAGTATCTGGTGTGGCCACCAGCTGCATTAAGTACTGCAGTGCATCTCATCCTCATGGACTGCACCAGATTTGCCAGTTCTTGCTGTGAGATGTTACCCCACTCTTCCACCAAGGCACTTGCAAGTTCCCGGACATTTCTGAGGGGAATGGCCCAAGCCCTCACCCTCCGATCCAACAGGTCCCAGACGTGCTCAATGGGATTGAGATCTGGGCTCTTCGCTGGCCATGGCAGAACACTGACATTCCTGTCTTGCAGGAAATCATGGACAGAACGAGCAGTATGGCTGGTGGCATTGAGGGTCATGTCAGGATGAGCCTGCAGGAAGGGTACCACATGAGAGAGGAGGATGTCTTCCCTGTAACACACAGTGTTGAGATTGCCTGCAATGACAACAAGCTCAGTCCAATGATGCTGTGACACACCGCCCCAGACCATTACAGACCCTCCACCTCCAAATCGATCCTGCTCCAGAGTACAGGCCTCAGTGTAACACTCATTCCTTTGACGATAAACACGAGTCCGACCATCACCCCTGGTGAGACAAAACCATGACTCGTCAGTGAAGAGCACTTTTTGCCAGTCCTGTCTAGTACAGCGAAGGTGGGTTTGTGCCCATAGGCGATGTTGTTGCCGGTGATGTCTGGTAAGGACCTGCCTTACAACAGGCCTACAAGTCCTCAGTCCAGCCTCTCTCAGCCTATTGCGGACAGTCTGAGCACTGATGGAGGGATTGTGCGTTCCTGGTGTAACTCGGGCAGTTGTTGTTGCCATCCTGTACCTGTCCCACAGGTGTGATATTCGGATGTACCGATCCTGTGCAGGTGTTGTTACACGTGGTCTGCCACTGCGAGGATGATCAGCTGTCCTTCCTGTCTCCCTGTAGCGCTGTTTTAGGTGTCTCACAGTATGGACATTGCAATTTATTGCCCTGGCCACATCTGCAGTCCTCATGCCTCCATGCAGCATGCCTAAGGCACGTTCACGCAGATGAGCAGGGACCCTGGGCATCTTTCTTTTGGTGTTTTTCAGAGTCAGTAGAAAGGTCTCTTTGGTGTCCTAAGTTTTTATAACTGTGACCTTAATTGCCTACCATCTGTAAGCTGTTAGTGTCTTAAGGACCGTTCCACAGGTGCATGTTCATTAATTGTTTATGGTTTATTGAACAAGCATGGAAAACATTGTTTAAACCCTTTTCAATAAAGATCTGTAAAGTTATTTGGATTTTTACAAAATTATCTTTCAAATACAGTGTCCTGAAAAAGGGACGTTTCTTTTTTTGCTGAGTTTATAATGTAGCCTGTAAATTAGCTATCTATCACTGAGATTATTGGGCTGCTGGGGTGGGGGAATCCTCTATATCGATTATAAACTTTTGAGTAATTTTCTATTGTAGCCCAAGTCCTAGTACTACTGCTAGGTCATCTAGACCAGGGGTGCTCATTACATTGATCGCGATTGCCACCGGTTGATCTCAATAAACTCTAAAAGATTGACTTACGTATGTGTAATGGAAGTGCAGTGCAGTGTGTAAACCTCACTCTCCGGGCCTCAAGAGGAGCACTAGCGACTGACGCTAGAAGCGCCCACCTGCCATACCGGAGACACCGGTTCGAATCTCGCCATTTATTGTCATGTATTGCTAAAACTGTGGAGGATGTGGTTAGGGGCCGTGATACTGATGTGTAGTTTTGCACATCCCTATATAGTAGAAGACCATTGTTGGAAAGCTGATCTTTTACAAAAACCTTTCAGATGGTTCCGTAAGAGAAAGTATGAAGAAAGTGAGACAAAAAGTTTTGTAGCCAAATTTTGCTCAAACACACCCCGCAGTCCTGACATGTTACAAACTCACACGCTACTCACAAGAACTGGAATTAGCAAGCAATGTGATTCCATGAGCACAGCGATTAAAGCCTTCCATTCATGAGAAAAACACACAGTAAACAAGAACACAATTAACCATCTTAGTACAGGAGATGTTCCTCAGTCTGGAGCAGTTCCTGGAATCATGGTTAAGCTCATAGGGAAAAGTAATTGGCAAATGATGGCTTCATTCACATGGAACATACAATAATTCCTCTCAATGGTTTTACATCAGTAAGTGACAAACAAGGAAATATACTAATAAAAACAAAAAGAAGTGTTTTTATTAGTCAAGAAACACTGAAATGAGAACTGTCTCAGGACTGACTTCAATATCCAACAATCAATCGCACCTCATAAAATAAAAATGAGAAATGGATTTTATTTCAGTTATAATGGGTGTTCAGCACAGTGGATGTGGGGGAAGTTCTGTGGAGGGGATTTTACTTGCCAAAAATGTGTTAAACAGAGCCATGTGTATACATTTTCATTGGTAACTGACAGCATATTAGCCAAAATATATAATCTACACACAAGAGGTGGTGGATGTGTAGAATTTTATGTATGACGGGCATTCTAATTCTGTGGGCACAGGTTTCTGTGTGAATCTGAAATGCATTTAACCTCCTGAGACCTTTTAGATTTGTAACTAGTAGCTCCTAATAAACAAGCAAAAAAAAAAAAAAAAAACTCTAGAGCAAAAAGTTTCCTAAAAATTGATGTCCTCATATGTGGACAGCGGGACTAAGTTGTGAAATTTTAAATGATATCAAGCTATAAAAAGTCAGATTTTTTTCATCAAATAGTTTCTTATGTTTCCAGGAGTGTTGATTATTCATGTTTTTGAGATGTTACAGACATTACATCATAAATTATCATAATTAATTCTGATACAAAGTAATTTCCAGCATCGTCCAATCACTGTCAACCATGTTAAAATAAAATGATACATTATAAATTCTGAATCTATGTACTGATTATCATTGTCTCATGTCTGTCAAACATGTTGAGTGATCCAAACATCATCTGCAGCCTGAAACTGAACTTTTGATCAGATTTTAGGAGTGAATGCACTTAACTGCATAGAGAGCTATAGGATGCTCCCTTGCTCCCTATTTAGTGAATGACTTAACCTCCAGTGTGCTGTCTGTCTGCACTGGTCTCAGAACAGTTTGAAATGCACCTTATTTTCATCCTAACTCCATATAAAGCCTCTGAAAGACACATTTTCCAGCTTTTGTATACATCCATTAATTCTCAATGTGATAATGTACAGTAAATATATGAATGCATTTATTAATGTTAATTAATAGAACCGTAATGTACAGTGATAAAATAAAATATAACAAAGTGTATATTAAAATGAAGTGAAATGAACCACAGATGTGTTAGAATTGAAAGTCATTCAAAATAGCATGTTTTTTCTACTTTTGAGGGAATAATGTTCCAAAATCCACGTATGTGGACATCATATTTATCAGCGTGCTGAAGCACGAAAACTTAACTGATTTTTTAAAATGGCATATCAAATGAAACTAGAGACTCTCCTCTTTACAACCAAACAGGTTTAAATGAAAAAAACATATTAGTGTTCTTACCAGAGGCACTGTTTTTGGCAATGGGTCCGTAGGAGCTCATCACGGAAATGGACGTCATGTTGTTGTGTCATGTGACTCGGTGCGTCAGAAGTTTAACCCTTAAATGACAGTCTAGAGTCTTGTGAACAGTATTCAGTTGGTTTTTATTCATTTAAATGATGCGCTGCGCACAGCGAAGCCAAAATACAACATCCACGCATGTGGACGCGGGGTCACACGAGGTTAAAAAGGAATATTTTGGTTCAATCAACAGCATTTGTAGCATAATGTCGATTACCACAAACATTAATTTCAACTCGTCCCTACTTTTCTTTAAAAAAGCACAAATGTGTGTTCCAGTGAGACACTTACAATGGAAGTCAATGGGATCAATCTGAAATTAAAATACTCACTGTTTCAAAAGTATAGACACAAGACATGAACAATATGTGTGTTAACATGATTTTACTGTGATAAAATCACTTACTAACCGCATCTGTGTGAAGTTATAGACAATACCACTTCGTTGCAATGATGATGTAATGTCAACAAACCCTAAACAACTGTAAAAATGATTATTTAAATAACTTTACAGCTCATGTAATACACAAGTATTAACAGGAGAATTCATGTAATTGCTTATATAAAATTATAAGCTTCACATTTCTGACTTTTTAAAACCCTCCAAAAATTGGCCCCATTGACTTCCATTGTAAGTGTCTCACTGTAACCTCCATTTTTGCTTTTTTAAAGAAAAGGAGTCGAGATTCATTTTTGTGGTAATCATCATTATGCCACAAGTGCTGTAGATTGATCTTAACTTGAATTGAACCAGGAATATTCCTTTAAGATGTTTGTAATCTTTAGTTGTACATTCTCAAGTAATAATGGTACATTGGTAATGAATGCAAGAAATTGTTGACAGTAAAACACTCTGTATTTACCATCATATATGCCACGTTCACTCTTGTGATTTATCTTGTTGGCCTCTTTTATGTCACCGACTGTGCCCTCATTTCTGTTCCACGAACCATTTTTCTTTATAACATCTTAGACAATTTGCCTCTATATTCACAATAAGAACATTTAAGATGCATTTGATGTGGTCTTTCTGTTGATTTGCCAAAAATGAAGATCACACATGGATCATTTAACGGGGCCTTTGTGAGGGATGCAAGATCATTCTGGTGCCGTTGAGGAAACTTTGGCCATTTTGAGATTATCGGCATCACCAATGAACAGAAGTGATAGCCATTCGTTTAGCAACTAGGCCTGTATGTTTAATCAGCATATAGATTATATGAAAATAAATATCTGTATGAACTTGACAAAAGGTCAATGACAGGATGCGCAACCTATGAATTATTCAGAAATGCATTACAGGGGGCCTGGGTAGCTCAGCGAGTATTGACGCTGACTACCGCACCTGGAGTCGCGAGTTCGAATCCAGGGCGTGCTGAGTGACTCCAGCCAGGTCTCCTAAGCAACCAAATTGGCTCGGTTGCTAGGGAGGGTAGAGTCACTTGGGGTAACCTCCTCGTGGTCACTATAATGTGGTTCTCGCTCTCGGTGGGGCGCGTGGTGAGTTGTGCGTGGATGCCGCGGAGAATAGCGTAAAGCCTCCACACGCACTAGGTCTCCACGGTAATGCACTCAACAAGTCACGTGATAAGATGCGCGGATTGACGGTCTCGGACGCGGAGGCAACTGAGATTCGTCCTCCACCACCCGGATTGAGGGGAGTCACTACGCCACCACGAGGACTTAGAGCGCATTGGGAATTGGGCATACCAAATTGGGGAGAAAAAAAAAACATTACAAATGCAATTTACACAAAACAATTACTTGAAAACACCTGTTGTATCATGAACATGTTTAATTACGGAGTTCAAAGACATTGACATTTTTCCTGGGGCTTAAAGTAAAAAATGTCATGTGGCATGAGTAGTGCAGAACAATCTTTAATCATCTTTTCTTAAAAGAATAAGCAGTGAAAATTTTTATTTTAAAATATCCATATTTGAAAACCTTTTGTCCACCAAGTCATGAGGTGTAACCAACATGTAGGTATAAAATTTGTAAAAAAAAAAAAAAATTGCTGTATCAATATCTTGACATTTTTATGAAAACAATATACCTCGTTTTGTTCAGGTCATGTGGTGTAACCATGATAAAACTTCTTGACTAAATATTCATAATATTTGTAAAAGACAAAAAACAAAAATCACATTGAAAAATATGTTAACATTTTTTTTAATTACAGGTGCTGTGAGCGATTTCAGCTGTTCTACTTCCATGAGACTGAGCCGTTGAATTAGCCATGCACACAAATGAGCTTTATTGAGCCTGACATCATGCAGAAACGATTGTCAAAAACAACAGCAGCAAAATAGCGCCCTCAACAGGTAACTGTTATGAGTGACATGGCTTAAAAATGGCGTTAAGTCTCAATAATTTGCTGCAACTACAATACTATTCACCTTATTCAGCCCCGCCCCTTTTCCGCGCTCTGCTCTTCCGAATTTTGTCATCTAACTTACTGTTTGTATTGAAGCTACTGAGAAGAGTTGATCAAAATGGATTACGTGTGGGAGCACAGAAAGTATTTTTCCCCAAGGGTTGATGGTGTGAGTCTACAGCACCTCTTTGATACGTGAAAATGTGAAAACGCTCATAAGGTGTTTTGCTGTTACTGCAAATGTTCGTTTTTCCGACACCCGCGGAAGTAAATTGGACCCGGCAGATCACATTCAGACAGCTATGTCACATTGCACTTTTTATCGATACAAGCGTTGTTATACGTGTAATTCTGCTTATTTTGTACGTTTTTAATTTGTTAATAATTTGTGTTAAAATGTGTAGTTGACATGAAATTTCCAACATTGGCAACTCGTATTATTACACATGAAAGTTCATAACATTAAAGAAAATTACAATTGTACTTCTTGAATTAATTTGTCACCCTAAATTTTTTTAGAGGCTTAAATGTGATTAAAATGGTTGTAAATGGAATTTAAAATAAAACATACACTTTCACATGTGTATGTCTGTGTGTATGAATATAGTAGCACCCTTTCTCACCTTAACTATAACACGATGGGTGAATGACACGAAAAGATGGCCAGAGGTGTCATACAGAGATATTTTAAATGACCTTGTGTTGTCCAGGGGCGTGTCAAGGATTTTTTGCCAGGTGTGGCAAAGGGGTAAGAGTCGAATAAGGGGTGGCATCCAGTAAGTGGGGGATTTGTCTACTGAGGCGGAACGCTGTGTCCTCTCAGACACGGGTGGAGCGTTTTTATGGACCATGCACGACACGGTTGTGCAAAGTCTCCAGGACGCAAGCAGGGTCCGAGTTGGGGTGGCAAAGCACATTTTTAGGATGGAAGATGCCAACCCATGCCACCCTTCTGGCCCCGCCCCTGGTGTTGTCTCTTGGAGTTTCATGAGCACAGAAGAATATCAGTACGTCCACAACATGAAGGTAATATCTTGTGTATTTATGAAGTGCTCTTGTTTTAAAATCTCCCGCTCTGCTTCCAGTTGTTATGACATCCCCTGAACACTTTAAAATGCTTATGATAGCTTTTGACAGCTCTAGAACCTGTAAATTTATCTAATTACACTTTGACATCAACACCATAGATATCTATATAGCGACTGCTAGAACGGAAGTTCCGAGACAACATTTTCAAGATGACTGCACGCTAGTGTCTCTGGTGCATATGGTGAATAATATGAGAACACGCAAAATGATTGACGGGCAGAAGCGGACTAGGACTAAAAAGTGGCCCTGTACTTTCTGGCCCAGAGCGGCCCACCAAACCTGGCCCGCAACACACCACACCATAACACCGGCTCATTGATTTCATTTTCTGGCTCAATTTCACATTTTTGTGTTGGAAAAAAAGACATTTCTATTGACTGCTAGTCATGACAATGGGCCCCACCAGTGCAAAAACTGTCATAACTTTAAAACATATAAAACCACTGTAAATGTGATGAGTGGATTTTTTAGAAGAAGCACTAAAATAAGCACTTTATAGCTCAGACAAATAACATTATTTTTCCCCCAACATACAGATGTTAGTTTAAAATGTACATGAAAGCACAAGGGAAAGTGGGACCCACTTTATATCAGGTGTCTTTAACTACTATGTAATTAACCATTTGATACAATGTACTTAATATGTACATACATGTTGTTGCATTGCAATTACATTTAAAGTACTTGCACTTAATTACATATGTAGTTACACTGTTAACTTTACCCCTAACCCTACCCGTACCTTAACCTCAGTAGCAGCAGATGTGGGCATTTTGCAGAACAACATGTAGTAATAGTAAATACAGTAAATTCATAGTCTTGTATGTATTTAACGTTAGTACATAATAGTTAAGGCCACCTAATATAAAGTGTTTTCTAGAAGTGCAAATAAACTATTGTCTAAGTTAATATGAGGTTGTGGAAACAACAAGTATAATAATAATAATAATAATAATAATATATTACAGATGTGTATATATAGCTATACAAGATCATAAAATGTTGTTTAAAATAGTTAGATAAAGAAAGTTTAATGGTTTCGTGTCAATTACTCACATAACTATGTGCAAATGTTTTTTTGTTTTGTTTTTGTTTTAAACAAAATCAATGAAAACAAAGTTGGCCAGAATATGAACAAATAAATATATAAAAAATAAATAAACATACCTCTTGAAGTGTAGATCTTTGCAGATTAATTGCTCATATTTTTGCATCTTTATATCTGCAGTGTTTTAATTCCCCAGATTATTCTTGAGAAAAAGTGAAAAGCCCAATGCTTTGACAAGCGCTGTTTCTGCTGTCCTTTAAAAAAAGTAAGCCTCAAAGACTCAAATAGCCACAAAGTAATATTTTTCATGACTTATTTTCTGCACTTTTATCAAGTATGAGCATTATTCAGCAAGCCGTGAATAAATTATGCAAATTTACTGTTTGCCAATTTGAGTTATGCTGCTATTATCATATTTGTCATTTAGTAATTATTCAGAGCTCATCTAATACTTTATATGTTGTTTTTGGTTGTCACCCTCATTGTGATTTGTATGTCAAATAATGAGCTCCACGTGAGGTACAGAGTTAATGCGCACATTTGGAAATGTGCTCCAGTGGGCAAAAATAAAAGACCTTATATTATTTAAAAATAAAAGCCATTGTATTGGCGTTACCTTACAGAATTGATTGAATATTCACTTTGTAGTGAGGTCCGCTCAGGCATGTTGGAGCCCAAGGCAGCCGCCTATAACGCTTGTAGGACGGACTGGTACTTGCGCAGCAACGGGCCAGCCCAAAATTACCCAGCGGCCCACTGGGAAAATGCCCAGTGCTCCCGATGGCCTGTCCGCCCCTATTGACAGGCAGAAAGCATCACTGTCCACAGACACATTTTTGTTTGCTGTTTACAGAGTCTAGAGCTGTCACAGAGACCAGTGAGATATCTCACGACATTATTTCATGAATATCTCTCAGAGAAATCTTTCCATGAAATAAATCTCTTACAGCACCTTTAATTAAGTTGTGTACACTCATGTATTCAAGATGCAATGCACTTGACATTTTTAAAGTCATTACATTTTTTATTATTATTTTAACCCTTAAATGCATGGGATTTTCAACAAACACTATTGATGCTTTTATTTTTCATATATCAAAGAGATGATGCGACAAATCAGGACAAATCTAGAACAGGATTCATTATTTTTACACTGAAATTTTATGAGATGCAATTGGCTGTCAAACATATATTGAGATACACAACACATAATCTAAACAAGAATTTTCTCAGGCATTTTTTGAGTCTAAATAGATGCACAACTTACATAATTTAAGTAGAACACCCAAATGACAACAGTCATATCATACTGTTCATGTGTTAAACCTGCTATAGTTAGTTCAATGTTGTTTCTACGTCAGCTAGCAATGTCAAAAGTCAATCACTGAAACAACAGCGCCACCTTGAGTAAGAAATAACATGTATAATATTTACTATATGTTAACTCACATATGGAATACAGAATTCACCATTGTTGCACAGAAAATTATTGTGATATAGGATTTATTTATATGAATACAGTACTAATTTCTCTTGTCATTTTTACAATTTTGGCCCTTTTTTTGTGTGTGTGTAACACGAGATAGATTGAGGAATACTAAAGAGGTTTGGGCAAAACTCCAAAAAATGGATAAGGTACAGGGGGTGAAATGAGGTCCCGGGTCTCTAAAGACCTAAGGTATGCGTTTAAGGATTAATCACCTCGGACAAACTTATTTGTCAATAACCCCAAGTGTGTAAGTTTCATGAAAAGCTCTGTTCCTCATGTTTATATGCAGTGGCAGTAAAGAGTCGCTACGGTACAAAGAGGCCCAGGAAATTTGTAAAAGGTTGCAGAAGATCCGTAAATCCCAAACGGAGGAGTGGATAGACAAGAATAACAGTGTGCGGATGAAGTGTACTTAAGAGAATGACCCAACAAACACTGTGTTCTGGAGACACGGTTTACACAGCCTGACGGCATTACAGGCGTTTGACGGCAGCTTCGATGCACGGCCGGCAATGCAAGACTTTCCAGCTGTTACGCAGGGGCATAGAAGTCATTTTAAAAGTGGGGGGGACACAGCTGTCAGTAGGTGGCTCGCAAAGACCCAACACTAACAGTGCAGTATTAATATATTACAGTATATATTCATATACAAGTATGATTATTATAAGTATTATATTAGTGTATACGTATTATTTTAATATTTGTAGTATTTTAAAGATTCTAGTATTGCAAAGTAATTGCAAAATTAGGTGCAAAAATAAAGGGCATCTTGTGGAGCACTTGCTTCTGTTTCAGACATGACAATAAATACTGAGCACAAGCTGGTCCTGAATAAATTATTATGACAATTGTGCATGTGCACAATTTTATTTTTTACTCTGTGCATTGTGGGATTTAAATGTATCCAAGTGGCTCGAGTGTTTTGACTACGTTCACCAAAATTCGTTCAGATGCATTTAATGATTCAGTGACCGTTTCTGATGATGCCAGAAGGTGACAAATGAGTGTCTTGTGTGAAATGAGTTAGTCACTGAATCAACGATCCAAAGAACATTTGAATCTTTTAAAATGTGTATGTCTACAGACCTACAAAGAGACTTTAGTAGAGGTTTTATGCACTACAAGAACAAATCAAATTGATCATTTCCCCACAATTTGTATGAAAAGCATGTCTACATATCTACTGACTTCAATAAAATGCAGATCTATCTTTTTTCTTCCAGTTTGTCGAATGCACACCAACATAGAGGTAAAAAACAGGAGCTGATATTAAAAATAGCTTTACATATTTAACACAGATCTAGTAATCTGCTTAAATTGGCAAAAACAACCAATAAAACTGTTACCTCACAAACATAATGAAGACTCGTGCGCTGATATAAACTCCACTTACAATGCGTGTTTAAAAGAAGGATTGTGTTTTGTTTATTTTCTGCAATGCATTTCACGTAATGTTGCCAATCAAGAACGATATGCCGATAAATATCTCTCGTTTGTGTGTTCCTCATAACTAGATTATTAATTTAGATCAACATCAATGCTGATTAAAAAACATGGATAAATGAGCACTGTTAAAAGCAGCTTTGTAGAAATGAAGGGTTAGGGTTAGGGGTTAGGGTTACCCTAACCCTAACCCTAACCCTAGCTTTGTAGTTGTGTTGTTTAGACTGTCTGACTGACACTGAAACTCACCTGTGATTGGCTGGATGGTCACTCAATCAGCCCAAAGTAACGAAACGCAAAGAATACAGTATACAAATCCACCATTTGGATTCGGTATGGGTTTAGCTTGGAAAATTGCACGGGACAAAAATCACCTTTTTAAAGAAAGTGTTTCACTGCTGTTCAAACGCTCTTTGGATCGCATAATTTATATGGATAAATGTTTTCCATCTGAAAGAACTAAATATTAAATGAAACAAATGACAATAATATGCAAAGTAATCTCTTCAGTATTTTGAATGTAACTGTATTCTAATTACCAATGATTTTAATTGTAACTGTAGTGGAATACAGTTACTTATATTTTGTATTTTAAATACGTAATCCCGTTATATGTATTCCGTTACTCCCCAACCCTGTCCACCATATACCAGACGGGATCAAGTCATTGTTTTGCATTCACAAGTAAGTCTTAAGTCAAGACAGGCAAGTCCAAGTCAAGTCCCAAGTCCTCAACTTTAAGCATAAGTCTTGAAGTCATTATTGCCCTATGCTCAAATTAGTGTCCAAGCATTAATTACTAATTACACCCTCCACAGTAATAGCACGTTTTAATACAATGTGTGGACATTTCAGATGGTCCCTTATCCACTGTAGGCAAAATTTCCTACTTAATGTTAAATTAACGATCTGGAACGATTTCGCCGTGCCACCATCTGGACAAATCTTGTCGCGTATTGATTCGATACAGGGTGCATCATTTCAACTTTAAATACGGGACCATCCCGTATTCAAGTATCAAGTCAAGACAGGCTCTACATGTTGCAATCCTTTTGTTGCCTCCGATATTGTTTTCTTTATATCCAAATGAAATGACCTTTGGTATCATTTTGGCTTTGTCGTTCTTGAATAAGCGATCTTCAAACTTGGTCCTACTCTCGTGGAAGTTGATTGGTTGGTTCTCTGATTGGTTGAATGTGGTGCGTTGAAATGCAGATTTGAAAAATCTAACGAATTGTTTATTGGTGAAATGAATCGTTGATTTGCTGCACATTTTTAAATGTACAACTTGATCTTTGGTTTTAGAAGGTATAAAGTCTTTCCAAGTTAGAGGGCTCGAGTCCAAGTCAAGTCGCAAATCATTGTTGTGACTCACAAGTTGAATCACAAGTCTTCTTTGACTGAGTCATCAAATTTGTGACTCGAGTCCACAACCCACTTCACAAGATTTATTTAGAGGAATTTCGACCCATCCCTTCTTTTTTCTTCTTTTTTATTTTTTTTTTTATTTTTTATTTTCTCCCCTTTTCTCCCCAATTTGGAATGCCCAATTCTCAATGCACTCTAAGTCCTTGTGGTGGCGTAGTGGCTCGCCTCAATCCGGGTGGCGGAGGACAAATCTCAGTTGCCTCTGCGTCTGAGACCGTCAATCTGTGCATCTCATCACGTGGCTTGTTGAGCGCGTTACCACAGAGGCGTAGCACATGTGGAGGCTTCACGCTATTCTCCGTGGCATCCACACACAACTCACCACACGACCACAAGGAGGTTAACCCATGTGACTCTACCCACCCTAGCAACCGGGCCAATTTGGTTGCTTAGGAGACCTGGCTGGAGTCACTCAGCATGCCCTGGATTTGAACTCGTGACTTCAGGGGTGGTAGTCAGCATCAATACTCACTGAGCTACCCAGGCCCCCTCATCCCTCCTTTTCTTTAAATAAAACAAAAATGTAGGTTACAGTGAGACACTTACAATAGATGTGAATGGGGCCAATTTTTGGAGGGTTTAAAGACAATGGGAATTTATGTATTTTTTTTTTCACCCAATTTGGAATGCCCAATTCCCAATGTGCTTTTAAGTCCTCGTGGTCTCGTAGTGATTCACCTCAATCCGGGTGGCGGAGGATGAATCCCAGTTGGCTTCACGCCATCCACCTTGGCATCCACGCACAACTCACCACGCACCCCACTGAGAACGAACCACATTATAGCGACCACGAGGAGGTTACCCCATGTGACTCTACCCTCCCTAGCAACCGGGCCAATTTGGTTGCTTAGGAGACCTGGCTGGAGTCACTCAGCACACCCTGGGATTTGAACTAGCGAACTAGCGAACTCCAGGGGTGGTAGCCAGCATCTTTTACCACTGAGCTAAAGTTGTTTAAATCATAATTTTAGGGTTTAAAGCGTTACGTCATCATGGCAATGAAGTTGTAAAATTGTCTATAACTTTACACATGCTGTATGCGGTAAATGATTTTATGACACTAAAATCCACATATTGTTTATGTCTCGTGTCTATACTTTTGAAACAGTGAGTATTTTAACGTTTACAGACTGACCCCACTGACTTCCATTGTAACCCAGATTTGTACTTTTTTTAAAGAAAAGGAGGGACAAGTCTAAATAAATTTTTGTGATAATCAACATGCCACAAATGCTGTCGACTGAGCTCAACTACTACCTTGCTAAGGTAGGATTGGTCAGTATTGTTAAAAAAGGCAGAAGTTGGCAAAGGGTCAATTCACTCTCAGTCGAATCAGATATGAGAGCATTTAGTAGATGACGAGGGGTTGGTTTGTGTAAATCCCATCAGATCTGAGTTAGTTGTGGTTTGGATGTAAAAGTCATCAGACCTGCAGTCGTAGTGTGGGCGGATGAATGGAACAGGCTAATGAAACGTAAGGGTTCTCCTTGCATTCTGCGTTCATATAAAATATTTCACCACACAAAGTGAAGCTGCTAAAACAGGAGCCTACGGGTCTGCTTCAATTCTCTAAGCTGGGATTGTTTTGCGGCGCTGAGACCATTAAAAGAGGCCTGGACTTTGGCTGACACCCCAAACACTCATGCCCCCCCATCAAGTCTCCATCCAAATGGGTTTCAGGGGGGTTAAATCTGCAATACACGCCGGTACTCCACACCCTCGATAGTGCCCGGTCATACTGCCAGTACAAATAAACAGTTTCAACCCCCTGTCGTGAAACCCACCAATAACCACCCACTTCTGAGTCCTGAAAGCCCCAGGAAACACTGTCAATCTCTACATTATGTTTGTTGCAATGAACGTTGTACTTGTTCTACAGTTCTATTTGATTTGCCGAATGAAAACATGCTCTGTGTGGCAAGTCATGTTTATGGGAAACATACTCAGAGTTGGGCAGTAATTCATGTGTTCATAAATAGTTATACCTGGTCCTGTTGCACATACGTAACATGCATTGTTGTGTTAAGGTAAATTCAGTGAATCGCTTCTTTTGGACAGATCATGTAAATGAACCGGTTAAAATAACGATTCCATTATATTTAGTGCTGGGAACTCATTTGGGTTCATTCGGACTGTTCGTGTAAATGAATTAGTTCACAAATTAATAAATAATTCACTTAAGCCCCACGCAGCTTTAAAGGGACCCTACTTTAAGCAAATATTTTGTATAATTTTTTTTCATTTATTTTTATTGCTGCTGTTTATCCATGGTTTTACTATGGTAATATTGTTGTAACCATGGTTTTGAATTTTAATACAAATACCATGCTTAAACTGCGGTTACTGTAGTAAAACCATGGTTTAGTTTCATTTGGGAATGTCACTCTAATTACGTTAAAGTTTTAGGTGATATTATTGATTTCTGCATTCAGAACTGCCCTTACAATCATACCGATAAAGAGCTGCAAACTTCTGGCAAACATTTGCGGCAAATTGCAAGCTCATTTGTATGTGAAGATACTGAGTGAAACATCTGAAAAGCAGTCATAGTGCACATGCGGTGAATGCGTCCATACAAGTATGCAGTCAAGAGTATACTTTGAAAGGCTAGAGCTTTTGACTGTGCATGCCGAAAATCAAATGATTACCTAGCCTTTACTGTGTCGGTAAAATCCTTAGTACTCAAGGGGGCAGAGCGATGTTGTGAAAGAGTCACAATGTTTACACACTTCAGGAAGTCAAACCACCAATGGATTACTTACAGTGGCAATAAAAAGTATGTGAACCCTTTGGAATTAGCATTGGTCCTAAAATGTGATATCACCTTCAACAAAGTCACAAGTATATACAAACACAATGTGCTTAAGCTACCAACACACAAACAATTATAATCTTTCATGTCTGTGGAAAAAGTATATGAACCCCTAGGCTCATGATGTCACTAAAAGCTAATTAGAGTCAGGAGTTGGCAAACCTGGCATCCAGTTAATTAACTGAGATTGGAGGTGTGGGTTAGAGCTACTTTGACTTATAAAAAGCACTCAAATATTTTGAGTTTGCTATTCATAAGAAGCATCTGCTGACGTGGACCATGTCTCTTAAAAAAGAGATCTCAGAGACCTACGATCAAGAATTGTTGCTTTGCATGAAGCTGGAAAGGGTTACAACGTTATCTGGAAGAGCTTATATATTCATCTGTCCATAGTTAGACAAACTGTCTATAAATGGAGATGATTTAGTACTATAGGTACTCTCACTAGAAGTGGCCGTCCAGTCAAGGTGACTCAAAGGGCAAACCGCAGAATGCTCAATGAGGTAAAAATGAACCCTAGAGTGACAGCTGAAGACTTGAAGAAATCGTTGGAACTGGTTAACATCTCTGTTCTTGAGTCTGCTATACAGAAAACATTAAACAGGCATGATGTCCATGGCAGGACACCATGAAGGAAGCTGCTGCTTTCCAACAAAAACATTGCTGCATGCCTGAAGTTTGCCAGAGACCTCCTTGACACTCCACAACGCTACTGGGAAAATGTTTTGTGGTCTGATGAAACTAAGGTTGAATTGTTTGGGAAGAACACGCAGCACTACATATGGCCTAAAAGGGCACCACATACCAACATGAAAACATCATCTTAATGGTGAAGTACGGTGGAGGGAGCATCATTATTTGGGGCTGATTTGCTGCTTCAGGGCCTGAACCGCTTGCCATCATTGAGGTAAAAAAGAATTCCCAAGATATCCTACAGGATAATGTCAGAGTGGCTGTGTGCAAGCTGAAGCTCCATAGAAGTTGAGTGATGCAGCAGGACAATAAACCTAAACATCGAAGTAAATCCACTACAGAATGGCTTCAAAAAAAAGAAAATCCACCTTTTGGAGTGTCCCAGTCAGAGCCCAGACCTTAACCCAATAGAGATGCTGTGGAATGACCTCAAGAGAGCCGTTCACACCAGACATCCTAAGAATATGTCTGAACTGAAGCAGTTCTGTAAGGAAGAATGATCCAAAATTCCTTCTGAATGTTGTGCAGGTCTAATCTGCAGCTACCGGAAACACTTGGTTGAGGTTATTGTTGCCAAAGGAGGATCGACCAGTTAATAAATCCAAGGGTGCACTTACTTTTTCCACAGCATGAAAGATTATAATTGTTTGTGTGTTGTTATCTTAAGTACATTGTGTTTGTCTATACTTGTGACTTTGATGAAGATGAGATCACATTTTATGACCAATTAATGCAGAAAACCAGCTAATTCCAAAGGGTTCACATACTTTTTCTTGCCACTGTATACAGTATGTGTAGAGAAAGTATTTTTAATCATCCATCCAAAAAATTCACAGTTCACTTTAATTTCTTTAAATGGTTTTTAAGTATAGTAACTATGGGATTTTGGCAGAAACCATTGTAAACATTTGTAAGGACAAAAGTGTTCAATTCAAATTCAAAAAATGACTTCTATAGTGAAGGCCTAAAATTCACAGTCGACCAAATACGTCTAGATCAGAGACCCACTTTAAATGACACTTCTGGTTTACATGTGTCTATACCAGCAGAGTCTTTGTGTGTTTGTTCAGATTTGGTCAGAGGCACTTGCGTAAAAACTCTGGATCATAGACTCCGATTGGACAGCTGTTAAAACAATTAGAGTGACTCTTAAAGTGACACAGCAGGAGAAACGCTCTGATCCGACGGGCTGCTCGACTCTCTCTGGAGACTGACCCTAAACTGACTGACTGCACACGTGCACAATTACTCAATAGCAGACCCTCTCTTTGACGCCACATTGTGTCTTTGTTCCCTGGAGCAATTCCAGTGAACTAGTCTAGATATGAACCTCCACCACCCTCACAACCATACACACAAACACACACACATTTTAATGTGCTATACAGGAAAAATAAATCAAGTCATACCTAAATTTAGTTTTGAAACAAATCTTAGAATATCATGCATTCACTGTTGACTTATTGTTTTGTAAAAGGCTTTATGTCTTTGTCCCAGCACTTTCTGTTCAGCCCAGTTATGCTGTTACATTTTCCCTTTTATTCATTTTTGTGGAGAATCCAAAGCCATTTTGACCAAATACAAGATTAAGATTAGTTTTTTCACATTTTTAAAAATTACTCAAACATAACAGGAGGGTAAAGAACTCATGGGTAATAATGTCCCGAGATCAATACGAGTATGTCTGTTTAGATCATGTTGCTAATTTCACAAAAACATGCACTCTGGGCCAAAATTCAGTTTTACATTTGAATTGATGACTCGGTAAGAGAGTGTTCGTTTAAAGCGTGCTGCTATTAAGCTGACCGTGTTTGGCTTATAAATCGTGTACAAAGATTCTCCCCACAGGAAGACCACTGATGATGTCACAGCGCCTCTGATCTCATGGGCAAATGTTGCCAGATGCTTGTGTGAGAAATACATTCACTCTAAACCCTAATGTTGTCATTACTGGAAAAATCAAGTTGTCTTAATTACTTTAAACATTACTTGAAATGACAAGTTTTGGGCTCTTTACTCAAATATCTATGTTCCTCTTTCTTATTTTTCTTAAGATTTTAAGTGTTAATAACTCAAAGTATTAAGTTCAAAATTGAGGCTATGGGGAATACCCATATTGGGGCATTTAAATAGTTGCTATTAAGTCTGGGAAAGAGAGAGTATCCCACTCCAGCGGTCCAGCAGTCGACTCGGGCTGCAAACTTAAACTGACACCTGTGAGATCTCCAAAACACACACACACTTTACCATTGTGCTTTGCAGTTTGGGTCTCCGGCCAAGTCACACAGTTTTCGCAGCATGGAGGTCCAGGTCTCTCCTCGGAGGGCTGCAGGGATACGTGACTGACTGCATGTAGCAATGATGGGCCGTACGGCAAGGAGAAAAGAGGAGAAAGTTATTCTGGAGGAGTTTGAGGAGTCCTTGAGTTACTGCACACAGCAGTTGGGCAACATCATCACTTAACCGGACAATAATTCCTCTGAGAAAGAGTCGTCCGATGTGTGCGTCCATTAAAAACAGAAAGACACACAGTTTTTGAAGTTATAGATGGACAGAATAATTGACAGAACTGGTGGCGTTTTTGCAAAGTTTACGTGGTTCATTGCACGGATCGTGGCAGTTTTAAGGTGAAATATTCACTGTGTGGCGCTAAAAGAAAGTTAAATGTTGATTGATCAAACTGATCAAATAGTCATTTGTCATATGTTGTTGGAAAGCTCTCAAAGAGTAGAATACAACCAGCCTATTTGTTTTACTCACAGACAAAAATATAGTGAGTAATAGCTAAGTATATGT
This sequence comes from Myxocyprinus asiaticus, assembly GCF_019703515.2. Classification (NCBI taxonomy): domain Eukaryota; kingdom Metazoa; phylum Chordata; class Actinopteri; order Cypriniformes; family Catostomidae; genus Myxocyprinus; species Myxocyprinus asiaticus. Next base: position 48,385,727 of record NC_059360.1, on the reverse strand, counting down.
CTTTGACAATTATGTTGGTGTTGCTAATATGCCGCGTTTTTGCTTGTAACTTCACGAAAAATAAATAAAACATATAATATCACATACCATTATTTAGAGGAGGTGATTATCTTTCAAACGAGTCCACACACAAGATAATCAGATGTATAGATCATTAGATAATCCACATGAAGCACAATGTTACATATGACCACCAGGAGATGGTGCCAAATACATGACACAGACTCAATGATGACTCAAATGGCACAGAATGAAACTCATTCTGTGAAATCTCATTACTAAAATCATGTCTGCATGCTATGCAAACCTTTAGTCATTGTTGTGTTTGCATGTGTAATTAGTTCTTATGTACAATTATTATGTTTTATTTGTTTAAAGAGGCTTTTGGACACATGGAGATGTTTTTTGGACACTATAATAGTAATAATAAAAAATATATTTGTAATGCTATAACTCTTGATTGCTTTGTCATATCAACACAAATTTCACAGATACAGTTGACATGATTGGAAACAAAACAAAACAAAAGCAAAAGCATATAAAATAGAATATATAATATATAATAGTAGAGATATATAATGTCAAATAAGAAAAAGAAGAAAAAAAAGCAAATTTTTTGCTCAATTTTTAGTGTATATTTTTTAGCAGTTTCTTAGGCTGAGAGTCTCGGAAGGTATCATAATCTATATCATTAACAAATTTGAAAAGTTTCCTTTACAATGATACCAAACACTTTTTTTTTTCTTTTTTTTTTTTTTATAAGCCTTTAAATTTTGGGTATGCCACTGAAACAGGAAATCTTTAAAAACACCTTCAGAGCTTAAAAGCTTAATTACGAGACAGTTATTCAATTCAGCCAAAATACGGGTCATCCCAGCTAATATGAGCTTGTCTATGTCAATCTGCTTTTGAGGCGTCAAATACTCTCCTGCAGTAACTTGTGGGTCTGACTGCAGAACACAGACATTTAAAATAAATGTGTCCTCTCCAAACACTCAGACGCATCTCTTAGGTGCTATAAATCTGAAAGCCATTAACCCACCGCAGCTGATAACTGACACAGAGTGAATCAGACAGACTTTTAGGAGTGAGTGTAAGTGTGTTTATGCACTTAGCACATTCCTCGTCTTAGTACACCTCATCAGTTTTGAAGACAGGAGGGAGAACATGATCATAAAAATGAGAGATGTAGAAACCTCCCTCAGAATATTGTGGAATCCAGATCTCATCTCCCTTTCTTCAATTCTGTGAAATGTAAATCATTCTCTAAATCATTTTATTTTTACCATAAAAAAAACATCTACACATCGGTTCAAAAGTTTGGGGTCACTTGACTGAAATGTTTCTCGTGATATTAAAAATTTGTATGCTTAAATGTTTGAAATTTGTTTTGTAGACAAAAATATAATTGTGCCAACATATTAATCTCATTACAAAACTACAAATTTATTTAAAAAAAAAAAAGTTTCTGAAATGGATGACTTGGACCAAATAATAAAGATTTTTTTTTAGAAATCTTCTAAAAAAAAGAAGTTGGTTGATAAAATGCCAAAAGTAAATATTTGCATGCACAGTATGTATGTATATATATATATATATATATACACACACACACACACACTACCAGTCAAAAGTTCTGAAACACTTATTCTTTATTATACATTTTTTTTCACATTTTAGAATAATAGTAAAGTCATCAAAACTATGGAATAACAAATGGAACTATGGGAATTATGTTGTGACTAAACAAAATCCAAAATAAATCAAAACTGTGTTATATTTTAGCATCTTCAAAGTAGTCACCCTTTGCCTAGAATTTGCAGACATGTACTCTTGACACTGTTGTTATTAATATTTTTATTGATTCCATTCATAAAAAACCAATAGACACAACATAAAATACGGAATCAGATATATAAATTAAACCCTTCCCCCCAAACATCGCCCCCACCCGACACAAACACACATTACAGTGGTCTCTTACAATTATAGCAAAAAATTAGAAGAAAAAAAAAATACTTTCAAAAAGCAAGCGCACATACACAAACTAAAAATTAAAAATTATAAATTCAAAAATCCCCTCCCCGAGAACCCTTCAAAAAATCAAAATATCCACCCCACTTCCTATTAAACAAATCCCACTTTCCTAACCTTCTGAAGATTGCCTCCTCAAATGCCGCAATCTCGCTCATCTCCCCGCACCACTCCCGAAACGAGGGTGCCCCAGCCGTCTTCCACCTCGAGTATTATTCGCCTGGCCACCATAACTCCGGCCAGGACCCAACCTCTCAAGTGGCTATCCTAAAATGTATGACTTCCCCATCACCCAAAATGCAGAGTCTGGGGCAAAATGAAAACCTTGTGTCCAACACATCACACATAAATCCCTGAATCTTTAACCAAAATTCCTGTATTTTAACACATCCCCAAAAAACATGGTTTGTGTCCCGGTCTTCTGATTGGCATCGCCAGCAGGTGGGTGTGTCTTTAAAACCAAGTCTATACAATCTAGAGGGGGTCCAATATAATCGATTCAAAATCTTAAATTGCATCAGACGCACCCTTGCATCTCTAGATGTAGACTTGATGTATTTTAGAATCTTAGCCCACACTCCCTCCTCCAATACCAAATTTAAATCTCTCTCCCATAATCTCTTGAGAGAAGTTGAAGCTCCATCCCCCAGACCCTGAATTAGCAGGGAGTAATACACTGATGCCTCATTACCTTTTCCAAAAGCAATAATCACCATTTCTAGAGTATCTACCCTTTTAGGGGGGTGTATGCTACTCCCAAAAATAGTACAAAGCAGGTGGCGCAGCTGTAAGTACCTGAAGAACTGAGATCTAGGAATCCTGAAATGTTGGACCAAATTTTCAAACGATCTCAACACTCCACTCTCATATAGGTCACCGAGTGTACTCTGACCAACAGAAAGGGGACTCACCAATATGCAACTTTGGGTTTAGCCATATGCTTGAGGCAACATTTAAATAAATGTCTGAATTAAACACTCTGGACATTTTTGTCCATAGCGTGTGCAGGGTGCGACTTCTTCAATTTGTTTAATAGAAAGGCTTTGTAATAGTAAAATAGGGGCAATAACTTTCTGTTCAATTCCAAACCAGGGAGGGGCTCTCTCAGGTGGAAGTGACCAATGAGCTAAATGTCTGAGACCGAACGCATAATAATAAAACAAAATCTTGGGTAGGCCTAGCCCACCTTTGTCAATCGGCCTATGTAACTTGTTGCAATGTAACCTGGGATGCTTACCATTCCAAATGAAGGACTTCGCTATACTAACAAATTGCTTTAAATAAGAGAGGGGGACATCTACAGGGAGAGATTTTAGTAAGTAGTTGAATTTTGGAATACAATTCATTTTAATAACATTAACCTTCCCAAGCATCGATAAATGTAATGAAGCCCAACTGTCCACATCATTCGAAAACCTTTTTATTAAGGGGTCAAAATTAACTCTAACTAAATCAGACAAATTTGCTGGGAATAAAATTCCCAAATACTTAATTCCCTGTTTGGGCCACTGGAAGGTGCCCAGCTGAAAAGCCGTTATTGTGCAGTATGCTGTCAAAGCCAAAGCTTCGGATTTAGATCAATTGACTTTGTATTCTGAGAACTTGGAAAAGGAATTAATAATTCTGTGGAGGCAAGGCATAGATCTAGTAGGATCAGAGACGAATGATAAAATATCATCTGCGTAAAGCAAAAGCTTATGCGCCATACCTCCCGCAATCACCCCTGGAAAATCATCCTCCTTTCTTATCATGGCTGCTAATGGTTCCAGGGCAAGACAGAACAATAATGGGGAAAGAGGGCAACCCTGCCGGGTGCCCCTATCCAGAGTAAAATAATCTGAAATGAGTCCATTTGTTTGTACCGCTGCTACAGGGTATCTATAAAGTAGCTTAATCCAACCAATAAAAGTACTCCCGAACCCATACATTTCCAAAATCTTTTTTTTTTTTTACCCAATTTGGAATGCCCAATTCCCAGTGCGCTTTTAAGTCCTCGTAATCGTGTAGTGATTCGCCTCAATCTGGGTGGTGGAGGATGAATCCCAGTTGCCTCTGTGTCTGAGACCATCAACCTGTGCATCTTATCACGTGGCTTGTTGAGCACGTTGCGACGGAGACATAGTGTGTGTGGAGGCTTCACACCATCCACCGTGGCATCTGCACTCCGCGCCCCACAAACCACATTATAGTGACCACGAGGGGGTCCACGTGCTGAGTGACCCCATGTGAATCTACCCTCCCTAGCAACCGGGCCAATTTGGTTGCTTAGAAGACCTGGCTGGAGTCTCTCAGCACACCCTGGGATTTGAACTAGCGAACTAGTGAACTCCAGGGGTGGTAGCCAGCATCTTTACCACTGAGCTACCCAGGCCCCCTATATTTCCAAAATCTTAAAAAAGATAATCCCATTCTACCATATCAAATGCCTTTTTGGCATCAGGTGAGATGGCAGTGACCGGAGATTGTTCATTCGCTACTGACCACATGATATTGATGAGACGCCTAATGTTATCAGAAGAGCTACGGCCTCGAATAAACCCCACCTGATCTATATGTTTAAAAGATGACATAACTTAATCGATTAGCCAGAATTTTTGACAAAAGTTTTACATCTAACTGGATCAGGGAAATTGGATGGTAACTTTTACACTCGCTTGGATCTTTGTCCTTTTTAAGAATCAGACTGATCCGGGCTTGTGTCATGGTTGGCGGGAGCTTTCCATTCTTTGATGATTCAGTATAAACTTCTAGCAAAAGTGGAGCCAGTTCTGTAGCATAAGATTTGAAAAACTCAGCGGCAAAGCCATCAGGCCTCGGAGCCTTGCCTGTAGATAAGGCCTTAATAACCTCACCAAGCTCCTCCAAGGTTATCTCAGAATATAGCGAATTTCTTTGCTCAGTCATCAGTTTAGGGAGATCTAATGGCTCCACAAAGTTTCTAATATCTTCATCAGTAGACGAAGACGTGGAACTATAGAGATCAGAGTAGAATTCTTTAAAAGCATTATTAATATAAATAGCAGAGGTAAATATTTCACCTCCAGCAGATTTCACTGAGGGAATGGCAGAAAAAGACTCTCTCTGCTTTATATAACTAGCCAAAAGTTTTCCTGCTTTGTCCCCCGACTCAAAGTATGATTGTCTTGCCCTGAATAGCCAAAACTCCACTTTCCACGACAAAATAGTATTATATCTATATTTCAATCGGGTCAATTCTCTGAGGCCATCAGATGACAAACGGCGCTTTAGCTCTGCCTCTGCATTTTTTATATTTCCTTCCAACTCCACAAGTTCTCGTGCATTGGAATTTTTTGGTGAATGAGGCATACTGTATGATCCGACCCCTAAGAACCGCCTTAAGTGCCTCCCAAGCCACGCCCACAGAGGATACCGAGGACCAGTAGGTCTCCATTAACATTGATTTCAGTCTATAACATTTGTTGGAAATCAGGATTTTGCAAAAGGGACACATTAAGGTGCCACCTGTATGATTTCTTTTTCTCTGTATATGGCAACACCTCTAAACTCACCAGGGCGTGATCTGAAACTAAGATATTTCCAATTGAGCAATCAACAACAGATGAAATAAGGGACTTGGATATCAAAAAAACAAAAATCTATTCTAGAATAAATCTTATGGACTGACGAAAAAAATGTATAGACTCTACCAGATGGGTTCAAAAGTCTCCAAATATCCGTAAGACCAAGATTTTTACACATCCTGTGAAGCGTCAGTGTTGCTCTAGGGGGTTTACACACTTTTGCTTCACTGTGATAAAGGGCTGAGTCCATCAAAAGATTAAAGTCTCCTCCCAATATTATATCATGAGGGGTGCCAGCGGTTTGCAGCATCCCTTCAAGATCTATAAAAAAGGTTAGGTGCATAAATATTAGCCAAAATCAACCTTTGCCACTGAATTTCTGCTAAAACAATAATGACTCTTCCTAATTTATCTTTAATCTGTTTGAGACATTTGAATTGTAGATGTTTATTAATCAATATAATGACTCCCTTGCTCTTACTTGTGCCAGCACTAAAAAAAACATGTCCACCCCATATCTTCCCAAATTTTTCAGCTTCCTGCGGGGAGAGATGTGTTTCTTGAAGAAACACTATATCATATTTCTTACATTTAAGAAAAGTAATAACCTTCCTTCTTTTTATGGGGTGCCCCAACCCATTTACATTCCATGTGGAGAGAGATAGTACACTCATATTAACAACTGATATTTTGATATAATAAAAAAATAAACTGTGTCAAAAACAAAATTATACAGACAACATTCCCCATTAGTGAAGCAATCAAACCCCGAACTTCCCCCGAACAAAACAAACAGAAAAAAGAAAAACGTGCGCATTAACCCCACGCACGAAAGCGCCAACCGGCGACAATCCCTCTAAACTCAAAAGGTCCATGAATGTCCACGAGTCCACACGACAACTTTGCCATCAGATTTGTGAGGCAAAATTACATAACAGAAAATACTTTGTAAAATAAACCCCAGCCTATAGGAAGAATGAACACAAAGAACATGTAGATTCATTCACAGAACTGTCTCAAAGGTGTGATCTTCCACAAAATAAATTCCAGCTGATATAAAACAGTTCAGATTCCTCAGACAGACAAATGAATCTTCAGTGAGCCAGCTGTTATGAGTTCAGCGGATGACGTAATCATTCCAATGTCCTGTAAAAATACTCAACAAAACAAACTCCAGCCAGCAGGAAAAATAAGCACGAAGAACGAACAGATTAATCCACAGCTGTTCCAAAGGAGTGTTATTCAATAGAACAAGCTCCAGTCGCTAGGCGGAACCAATACAAAAAGAAACAAAACTGGCATCCCGGTTCACCGGATGGTCGAGTCAATTCACTCGGAGGCCGCATAAATGTACATACCATGACTTACATAATCCGTCAACTTTATAAAAGACATCCTTTGTGTGAGCATGTAGATATTTTGCGGTCATCCGTAGTGTCCACTCTCAAACTGGCCGGGAACTTCAATGCAAAGTGCGGAGCCAACGCAAAAAGCAAAAAGAAACCAAAATGACGCCCAGCTCGACCCACTCACATGAGAAACACCCAATGGTTTACTCACCCATTGATTCAATAAAAGACATTGCCTGTTTGGGACATGTAAATACTTTGCAACCGTCCTTCGTTTCTATTCTCAGTTTGGCCGGAAATATCAGAGCAAAAGTGATCTTTCGCTGATGTAAGAGTTTCCTTGAACCGATCGCGTTTCTCTCTTGTTGAACTCGCAAAGTCCGGGAACAAGAAAATATTATGGTTCTTCCAAGAAAGCTTCCCTTTGCTCCTTGCCTGGCGCAACACAAGATCTTTATCGGATGATCTCGGATATTTGGCTAGAATCAATCAGGGCCTATCTCCCTCAGCAAATCTGTGAGCTGGGACTCTGTGAGCTTGCTCGATTTCCAGCTTGTGGCCTGTTATGTCGAGCAGACTCGGGAAAAGCCCGTCTAGGAATTTCACCATATCTCTGCCCTCCTCATGCTCAGAAATTCCAACAATTCTAACGTTATTCCTGCGGCTTCTATTCTCAAGATCTTCAAGCTTTTCAAGGAGATGTTCCAAATCAACTTTGGTCGCGGGCGGATTAGCGGTTAATTCCCTCTCCGAAGATTCCAGACAATCGATTCGTCTCTCAACATCAGTCACTTTTGTAACTAAATCAGAGAATTTTATTTCCATCGCCGTAATCGATCAACGTATTACAGCGAGATCCTCCAAGTCAGCAAGAACCTTCGTCAACATCACCGACATATTGGACAACTGACGCTGGATCTCCTCTCCCGCCGCGCCATCCAAATCAAGTCCCTGGTCTTTAGGCCTGTCAGGGCTTTCATCCTGAACACGTAAGTGACTTTTAATGTCTTCAGAGTCCAATGATTTTGACTTCTTTGCCATGTTTTGCCTCAAAGAGCAAATGTGTAACTGGGTGTATCAAATTTCACCAGATTATAACATGAAGATAATTCAAAATTTAGCAAAGTGCACAGAGCTCGTCACTCACACGCCTGCTTCTTGCATGGCGTCACGTGACCTCCTCTCAACCAACTTCTTGAGGTATCACCCTGGGATGCTTTTCAAACAGTATTGAAGGAGTTCCCATCTATGTTGGGCGCTTATTAGCTGCTTTTCTTTATTATTTGGTCCAAGTCATCAATTTCAAATACTTTTTTATTTTTTATTAAATTTTAGTTTTATAATGAAATAAATTAATATGGTGGCACAATTATATTTTTGTCTACAAAACTAATTTCAAACATTTAAGCATACGCCTTCAGATCAAAAGATTTTTAATATAATGAGAAACATTTCAGTCAATTTTTGACTGGTAGTGTATATATATATATATATATATATATATATATATACACACACACACACTCTTACATACATACATACAGTATATATATAAATACATATATAATATACTGTATATATACACTACCGGTCAAAAGTTTTGAAACACTTGATGTGCAGCTTTTTAGTTACCTTTTTAATTACCTTTGATTAATTAGGACTAAATTAGGCATTTATACATAAAAAAATAAATAAAAATAATAATAATAAAAAAAACATTGATCACATCACAGGTTGATTTAAAATGAACTAGAATACTAGAAGAGAGCAGTTACAGCACTGCATATACATTAACATAAAATCTTATATTGATTTAAATTTGTTTTATAAATAAATACAATTCCACGGTACATGGAGATGTAGGTATATTTTTCTGCTTTGCAGTACAAGGATTACATTCACAGAGAAAATCAGAAAAGCAGCTTGGAAATAAAAAAAAATGACTCTAAAAATGCAACACAAAGATATACTGATACATTTAAATGATTGAGAATGTCTGTACACCGTATGAATCAAATACCCACATGCTAGACAGCAAACTGTCGAGTTAAGTGTTCATAAATTTAAATCTGCTGGCATCAAGCATAAACTAACAGCTTTAGAAAGAGTTGCAACATCAGGACTCCATAACACATCCACATCTGGTCTCCTGCTAGCTGTGACCGCCCACAGTCACTAATCCTGCAGAGATACTCATAACAGGACGACGCAACATCATTCACGAATCACTGCGGTCACGTTCTTCGGCTCCCGCCTCTGGTTTTGATTTACGAGCAGGAGAGCACGACATGTGGTTCTTCTCACAAGCAGTAGTACAATTACATCATTGTCACTTAAACAACCGCCGCCTTATCTGGCTGTTTTACTTCATGAACTACCCTGCATTTGAGAGATATGCATCAGAGCACAATAAGGAGCTCCAACAGGAGCCTTCCTGTTTCTAGATGCAAAAGGTCACAAGGTCAAGAGAGCAAAAGTGTTTCCATGAGGCTGCTTCAAAAGGTCATAAGAATATTTGTTGAAAAAGAGACAAATTTGTCCCCTTGAAGTGCACGTTATTATGTCAGCTAGAGAGATTATCGAACAAATTGAACGTCCTTTCTGGCTAAATATCCTTGAGACTCTCAAGAGCCATTTCAAACAGGACGTTTGTACTTAACTAAATATTCCGTTGTAGCACAGCAGTCGTGCGTGTTGGTGCAAATGTTATTGCCATGATGCCTCCACGGCCACGTAATTGTCATGAAATCAGGCTGTTTTGTTTCATAGTATGTTCTTGGGATGTAATGAAGTTTTGATGTCTCTTTATACACTTCAGCCAAGAAACAAAGAGGTCACAGCTGCTCTTTACAGAGATGAGAATCAACCGTAAGTTTATCTAGATACTCCACTGATGTGTTATGTCATGTTAAATATGACGTATTCCATCTGCTTACCGTATTACAGAAATGGTGTGTTTGTGTTACTATTAAGCTGCCAGTTGTACAACACAGAAACAAAACCAATCAATCCAGTTATGGGTCTGTTAGCCATTGTTCTAAATGGAACACAGAACAAATTAAAGAATCAGTCTGTTCATAAACACAGAGCATATTATGTAAACCTGCGGGACACTCAACATTGATCACTGTGCTTGACCTTTAAAAACCAGGATGCCATTTTTGTTCCTCTAGTGTCCCAAAATGGAATTGCAAAAATGAATGTTGCCAAACAGGTTTTCTGACAGTATCGACACTATTGGGGGGCCTCGAAGGGCTATTATAGACTTTCCATGTGTTTTCTGTTCAGTACCCATGATGTGCAACTCCATTATGAAATGAATAAATCTGTAAATTAATTCGCTTTGAGCACTTGCGGATCCATGTGTGTTCTATCATTTCAGCGTTTTATTAGTGATTAGTGTTTCACACAAACATATCGATTCACTTCAGAAGACATTACTTGATCGGCGGGAGTCGTGTGGTTTACTTTGATGCTGATTAAATATGCTTTTTGCATATTTCACTTGAATTGATGAAGCTAAAAACCTGTGATACTTTCCTAAAAATCTTAAATCCTATTCTGATGAAGAAAGAAGGTCATATACATCTTGGATGTCCTGAGGGTGAATAAATTATCAGCAAATTTAAATTGGGTGAACTATTCCTTTAAAGTGGCTCATGAGAAAAATTCTTAGTAACTGATTTAAAATGTACCCAAGTATCAAAAATACAAGAAAATGGCATAATCGTACATCTGATTACACCCATGACAACCCATGGTTTACGAATCATTTTGATCAAAAGAATACAATTTAAAATTCGACTCAAACGATTCATCCGCGAATCGGCACAGCTGATTACACCCATGGTTTTGAATCATTTTGACTGATTCAAAAGAATAAAATGTAAGATTCGACTCAAACGATTTGTCTGCAATCGGCACAGCTGATTCGACCTATGGCAACCCATTGTTTTCTAATAATTTTTACCAATTCAAATGAATCAAATTTAAGATTGAACTCAAATGATTCATCCGTGAATCAGCACAGCTGTTTACACCCATGGTTTTTTAATCATTTTGACCGGTTCAAAAGAATCAAATTTAAGATTTGACTCAAACGATTCCTCCACGAATCACAGCTGATTCAACCCATTTTTTTTTCTCCCATTTTCTCCCCAATTTGGAATGCCCAATTCCCAATGCGCTCTAATTCCTCGTGGTGGCGTAGTGACTCGCCTCAATCAGGGCGGCGGAGGATGATTCTCAGTTGCCTCAACGTCTGAGACCATCAGTCCGTGCATCTTATCACGTGGCTTGTTGAGCGCGTTACCGCAGAGACGTAGCGTGTGTGGAGGCTTCACACTATTCTCCACAGCATCCACGCACAACACACCACGAGCCCTACCGAGAGCGAGAATCACATTATAGTGACCACGAGGAGGTTACCCCATGTGACTCTACCCTCCCTAGCAACCGGGCCAACTGGTTGCTTAGGAAGCCTGACTGGATCACTCAGCATGCACTGGATTCGAAATTGCGACACCAGGTGTGGTAGTTAGCATCTTTACTCGCTAAGCTACCCAGGCCCCCAACCCATGGTTTTTTAATCATTTTGACCAATTCAAAAGAATCAAATTTAAAAATAGACTCAAATGACTCATCTGCGAATCTGCATATTACACCCATGATTTTCAAATCATTTTGACCGATTCAAAAGAATCAAACTTAAGAATTGACTCAAATGATTCATCCACGAATCGGCACATTAGACCCATGGTTTTCAAATAATTTTGACTGATTCAAAAGAATTAAATTTAAGATTTGACTCAAACGATTCGTCCGCACTCAGCACAGCTGATTCAACCCATGGTTTTTTAATTATTTTGACAGATTCAAAAGAAATTTGACTCAAACGATTCATCCGTGAATCAGCACAACTGATTATACCCATGGATTTTGGATCAGTTGATTAAAAACAATCAAATTTAAGATTCGACTCAAACAATTCATCCACAAATCGGCACAGCTGATTCAACCCATTTTTTTCAAAACATTTTGACAGATTCAAAAGAACCAAATTTAAGATTCTACTCAAACGATTGTCCACGAATCAGCACAGCTGATTACAACCATGGCAACCCATTTTTTTGAATAATATTGACTGATTCAAAAGAATCAAAATTTAAGATTCGACTCAAACGATTCATCCATGAATTGGCACATTACACCCATGATTTTTGAATCATTTGACTTATTCAGAAGAATCAAATTTAAGATTCGACTCAAACAATTCATCCACAAATGGCACAGCTGATTACACCCATGGTTTTTGAATCCTTTTGGCCGATTCAAAAGAATTACATTTAAGATTCGACTCAAACGATTCATCTACGAAACGGCACAGCTGATTACACCCATGGTTTTTAATCATTTTGACCGTTTCAAAAAAATGAAATTTAAGATTCGAAATCCACAAATCAGACATCACCATCACCAATTCGCATGCACTTTTTTAACGAATGAAAGGTTCTGGGGAAATACATTTAAGTAAAAGTATAAATATTTTATCATCAGAATGTAGTGAAGTTAAAGTGAAATTCAACAAATATTAATACTAAAGTAAAAGGGGGCTTGGGTATCTCAGCGAGTATTGACACTGACTACCACCCCTGGAGTCGCGAGTTCAAATCCAGGGTGTGCTAAGTGTCTCCAGCCAGGTCTCCTAAGCAACCAAATTGGCCCAGTTGCTAGGGAGGGTAGAGTCACATGGGGTAACCTCCTTGTGGTCGCGATTAGTGGTTCTCACTCTCAATGGGGCGTGTGGTAAGTTGTGCGTGGATCGTGGAGAGTAGCATGAGCCTCCACATGCTGTGAGTCTCTGCGGTGTCATGCACAACGAGTCACGTGATAAGATGCACGGAATGACGGTTTCAGAAGCAGAGGCAATTGAAACTTGTCCTCCACTACCCGGATTGAGGTGAGTAACCGTGCCACCACAAGGACCTACTAAGTAGTGGGAATTGGGCATTCCAAATTGGGGAGAAAAGGGGATAAAATAAAATACAATAAAAATACTACAGTAAAAATAAATATACAAAAACTAGTCGGGATGCAAACAAATGCAACATTTTGATAGTAATAGTGATGCTTGACTTAAACTTAGAACAGCAAAATGTGTTTTCCCTATAGTTTCTCCTCAATCCATTTATTTTCAATCACTTTTCTTCAATATATTAATTCCTGAAATGGACGATACATTAGATTACTGAAAAGAACTTTAATCTTTTCAAAAAGTATTACGTGATATTTGGCATAGAATCGCAGCTCTCTGTTTTCTCTTGAGGAACATATAAGGTAATGAAGTTGTCACGGCATTGGCCGCGGTCACGCTGGGGAGGACTGTTTTCAGATGCGTGGGATACGAGACAAGACGTGTTCTCTGCTCGTACAGCCAACAGACTGTTGATCATTAATCATAATGAGTCTTTAACCAAATTAAAAGGAATCCAAACATCGGCTCTGCTTTTCAAACTTAACTAATGTTGTGTTAATGATTGCAGATTTATCGTTAACCTTTGCATCTTGAGATCATTATGTAGCATGCTGAAACACTAAAGCTACTGTGCAGCATATGGCACAGAGAACTCGAGTTAAAGATTGATATCCATTAGAGCAGAGCTGTAACCAGCAATATTCAGATGAGTGCTTGATCAATGGGTTTTTCAAATAAGCTATTCTGAAATCTCACCTTTCCTCATTTCAATTCAGTGCACTGCTTTTTGGCCTAACCTTGATGCAGTGTGAAGCATTTAAATATTTCCATTGACCATGGTATAAATAATGGGGGGGTTGTACTTGCTTGTTTTGATTATTACACCGGAGACCTCCAAATGGGGGCGGAATCTCCAAAAGTGGGCGAGGTTACTCCAAAAGGGGCAAGGTTACTCCAAAGGGGGGCAGGGTTAATCCAAAAGGGGGTTGCACCAACTCCAAAGGGGGGCGTCACTTCCACTCACAATTAAGGATTGGCAAAGGGTTAGGTTAGGGGCTCCCTATATCTTCAATGGCGATTTGGAGCTCACGCCCCTTTTTGGAGCAATGCCTGCAGCTATCAAGGGAAGGGAACAGACCTGTGATCACCAGAACGGCTCTGTGAGTGACCCTCTGCAAATATAATCACCTCACATAGAGGTCGACCGATATATCGGTTTTGCCGATTAATCGGCACCGAAAACAGATTTCTGAACTATCGGTTATCGGCAAAAGTCCACACCGATAGTTTTTCCCCATTGCGTCTGGTGCTGGAGCGGCTGGGAAGGGTCCGCTGTCGTTATACAGTATAAGAGCTTCACTGATGTCTTGTGGTGTTTGTTTTGACACGTGAGATTACACTCTGCATGGAGCAGAACACTTCAGATGCGGATTTAAAACATCAACAATGAAAAGGTATGTATACAGTACACTACAGTACACGTTGTCCTATCATTATAAAGTAATTAATTTGTTGATTAGATGCTTCATTAGTAGAGAACAGCAGTATGTTTGCCGACTGAGAGGACGCTAACATTAAAGCTAACCTCAAACGGTTAGAACAATGTGACAAAAATACACGCAAGTCCTACCCAAATATTTAAATGTCACGATTGTTCCCATCTATTACCATCTATTTGCATTAGTTTATATCCAGTTGGTCATGTTTATGCATTTGTTAACCAGCAAAGTTGCATATTTAAAGCTAGTAGCATGAGAAAGCAAATTAATATCTTCATGCAGCCGAGAGAAACGTATAAACAAATCAGAAATGCATCTGATTTCAATCAAAAAAAATTATCCTCACTGTAATACGATGACTTCAGAGCGATCACATTCTTGCGCTAATAAAGGCTTGACACAGCGCAATAAATACAGTTTAACAGAAAGCAGATGTCTCAATATGCTTTTAAAGTTATTTTTAATTAGACACATCATCTAAAAAACAGCGCTGCTGTGAGAGACGCTGAATAAACAAAAACAAAGGGAAACAAAGACGTTCGTCAAGCGTTCATTTACATAGAAAAACAAATGGTTGCAAAAAGCGTTTGGTGTGAACAGCCCCTTACGTTGGTGGAGGTCATTGGCCGTTGCATCTTTCTCATTTATAAGCGTTTCTCAGATTGTTTAAATGCTCTCTCAGGAAAGATGTTCAACATGGATATGTGTGTCTTGAGATCCTCACGTTCGGTTCCAGTCTGTTGTGTTTCATCTGATTGAACAGCCCCTGACCTGTGCTCATAGTCTGAGCCTCTTCACCACCGAGTTCAGCCGAATACCACTGCTACCACACAATACAACAATGTGGTATTTTGCTGTTTTTATGACGCTTGAGTCTGGAGTAGTAGGAATCAGTGCAAGTGTAACACCATGTGAACTGTCTATTGAAGCGTTTTCCCCCCTCATATTACTTTTTACATTTTAATATCGGTCGACCTCTAACCTCACAACTACAGCAGGAAGTCATGGTGGGAGACACAGAAAGCTGGTCGCACTCCAGGAACAAATTTTGGCATGACAAAAATAAATGTTTTTGTACTCTCGAGATACAAGCCCTACTGTTTCCTGTTTTCTTTGCTTCAAATAAAACTCTGCTCTGTAGTACAGAACGTATCTAAAGTCAATTTACAGTTATCTACTAGAAGAAATATTTGTGAGTGCATCTGCTAAAGGACATCTAGGTCTAGGTCAGTACTTTTGTACCACACAAAATAAATATGTTTGACAGCACTTTTCATACAAAGCATAAAGCTTAACCCTATAAGTATGAAATAATAGTTCACATTTCAAATTTTTAAAGAGTGGCTCCAAATTTTTTAAATTAGAAACATGATGGCAAAAGGGTCCTATAAGCGGGCTGGTTTTTGGGCTGCCACCCGCAATTTTTCACACCCAAATTTAAAAGCTCACCATTCATACATACGTCTCATTTTTCAGAGAACCCCCCAAATAAAATAAAAAGACTCCAATTATTCATAAATAATATTGTATGTGTTTATAGTCTTATGATAAACAGAATTTTTTCTTTTGAAAAAAAAAAAACAACAACTTTTTTGTTGTTGTTGTCCTAACTTTGTAAACATGTAATTCTGGTTCTGTTCACTCTACCTCACTTTGAAAAGTCTAATTTTATTCTATTAGATGGCAGTAAGCACAAGAAAAATATTTTTTTCCTCTATCACATTCCATCACAATATACAGATCTGAAATGTAGGTGGCGCTGTAATGCATTTCAGCCCTCACAGATGTGCTCGTCCATAGACATTCAGTCTAATTTTCAGTTCAAGCACCACCCTCATTATTTCATCGAATATCTCGGCCTCTGAGTGGACTAGAAGCTCAATCTAGGTGTCATTAAAAAGCTGAGAACCTCCCCTTTGCGATAGTATATTGTTGGTAACATTATATTGTAGGGCTTTACTGGTTGTTTAGATCAATTTTACTATCAGAAATAATTAATAATTATTTCTTTAGTTATTAATTAATATTTAAATTAATTAATTGAATCTAACTCATTAAAACCTCATATGAGGCTCCAGTAAATGTAGTGCGCTACGTTTAGGAGCGTGTTTTGTTATTAGCAATAAATAATAATTATCAAAGATAATTATTAATTATTAAAATCAATAGAACATTGAATCAATGTTAGCTTTTTTTATCCTTTAAATCAAAAATTATCAAAAATAATCATTAATTGTTAACATCAATGAAACATTGATTAAAATTAACACTAGCTTATTGATCATTCAAATTCAACAATCATCAAAGATAATTATCAATTATCAAAAATCAATAGAATATTAATAAGGATTAATATCACCGGGGCACCACCCTGGAATCAGGGACTAATAACCAGATAGTATAACTTTCTGTTTTTAGTTTTCTTAAGAAAATCGACATCCGAAGAATATCGATTTTCGGGAAGAAAAAAAAACAATGAATGAAGGCTTGAATCCGAGCACTGACATCCCGTCAGCATGTGACACAGGTGTATGCAAACAAACCAAAACACTTCTCTTTGAAGTAGAACAAAGTTTATTTATGCAGTAATATCAATTAATAATTAATACAATGCAGTCAATAAACTTCCGACTTACAACTACAAACTAAACAGTGATATGATTAGATATGGAAATCAAAACAATCCTATAACACATGAGGGTGTGTGTGTGTGTGAGAGCGAGTGTGTGTGTGTGTGTAAGGAGGGACGTGCACAAAATGGCGGACGTGACTCTCGTGGAGAGTATGTCACGCGAGACTTCCAGCCAGAGAATATGGCCGCGAATGTTGGCGGAGAGAAACCAGTCATTGGCGTCTACCAGTTACCGTGTGTATCCGTTTGTACGATAGCTTAGGGACAAAGCTGAGCTTTATCACGAAGCTATCTACTAGCCAAAAATGTGTGCGAGAATGTTTGTGAGGGGTCGCGCGTGTGTGTGTGTGTGTGTGTGTGTGTGTGTGTGTGTGGTTAGTACGAGAGAGAGAGAGAATTAAGTGACGGCTCCAAAGCCGATTTCGTGATCGTGGGAGAGAAAGCAGCTATTAGTTTATCACTCAGAAACGCGGTGGACGGCTCGTAAACCGTCCCGTGGTCTTTGATTCTTTAATGGATAAACTCAGTGTGCTGGTCTCACCCGCGATGGCAGAAATGCACACCAGTCCACTGTGGTTGGACTACAATACAGCAAATCTCATTCGTGATAATTAATACCCGCAATGAGCGGACTCGATGGTCTGTAAACTGTCCAAGCAATAACCTTGATACACAAGAATAACACACTATAATATTCTATCTCTGCCCAGACGTAAACCTCTTACTTGAATCGCATGACGATGCAGAATGTGTGTTCATCCGTCCTTTAACTCCGACTCGGTTCCTCAAGGCTCGGGTGATGATGGGAGGCCGTTTCCTTGCTCTGTCGGCGGGCGGTACAGCTGCCGATTCTCGGCTGGCTGGTGGAGAAATCAGCGACGTTGACTTGATTGAAGATGGAAGAGAAATCTTTAATCTCTTCACTTCTGCAGGCAAACGGATGAAGATGCGGATTGCTCGGCGGTCTCTTTCGGATCCGTTAGAGTGTTCGGTTGAACACAGAGTAATCTCAACTCGTCCAGCAAGATGGAGATTGTATGGCCACAGTTTCAAGTTGGACGTTACTTCCTTGTGCCACGAGGTTGCACCTGAGAGCAGCGATGAGCTACATCTACACATGGTGAGCAAAGTTGCTGGAAGCAAATCCTGGAAGCATTTCAGAGGTATTTCTACTCCTGATTATGTCATGGTTGAGGTGCGTTCTGTTGTGTGCCTCATCCAGTAGGAGTTGAGAGTTCGATCCTTTAGTGAGCAAGGCTTCATGGGATTTATAGTCTGTTTTGGACTCCCTTTGTTTGATTTTGGCGCAATTTTTATCAGTAAGATTTATGATTTGGTATGTGGGCTTGGTATGAGTTAGGTTTTACGACAGTGTTAGGCCTGCCTTTGTCTTCTATCTGAATACATGAGGCCCAACAATATCATAAACAATAGAAAACATATTTTTCTGATGATTTGTTTAGCATGCTTTTCCTTCTGGATGGCATATTTTGTTCTGGACATCTAAGATATAACATTGGATTATTCAGCCAAGCAAGCTCACAAGTAAAATTAAAATGTTTAATTTGTTTAGAAAACTTCCTAAGGTGAAAGCATTGATTGGCTTTTTGGGGCTTACAGCAGCAGTTATCGGAGCAAAAAATGGACATTTGTATTTGATGACTTACAGAAATCATATTTCACTTTGTGGTTCTTTTGAAAATCTTTCAAAATGTGGTATTAGGGAAACAAAATTAACTGTACAATCACATTCCTGAGAATGAGAGCTTTCATTTGATATATGACTTGTGCATTTAGGTGCTATGTGAAGGACTTTTATTTTAATATAAATATTTCTACCCCATTACCTCTGGGGGGGCGCTAATTTTTTTAACAACTTATGTAAAAGTCCTGTTCTTAAATGTAAGAACTGGAATACCTGGAAAATCTCCTTGTTTTGATGAAAAGTGCTTGAGATTAAAGCGGATCGTTTCCTCCGTGTAATATGTGTCCATCAACTTTCAATGAATAATGTGTCTTAATATCCTTTCTGTTCTTTACAGTCAGATAAAAAAGTAAAAAGAAATATTAATTTTAATCTCACACAGGATGGATGTGTTAAAGAAACCGAGAGATTCTCGTTGATGTTCGCTGAACCGGAACACTGTGAGCCGCTCGTTGAACTCTTAAAGTGACAGTAACCTTTTTAGAGTTTCTTATACAGATGAATGTAAACTCAATGTTATTATTTGTAAATTATATGCATTATTTCAAATTGTGATAGCTCATATAATTATATATATATATATATATATATATATATATATATATATATATATATATATATATATATATATATATATATACCATTTCATGATATAGTATTAATTAATAGAATGTAGAATTTTTGTAATTTTACAAAGTTACATTTTGATTATAATAATGACGACATACTGATTATTAAAATATAAATATACAATTTCACATACTTTTTTCAGGACAGTTTTGTTCAGTTCTGTTGTTTGTTCTGCACCTGATCAGCCTGAATGTAGCTCACTATTTATGAAAGCTTAATTGTATGTGATATTTTCTTATAGAGAAACTCTTACTGTTTAAACTTCCAGCATTTATATTGTGTATTAAACTTTATATTGAAGCATTTTGCTCAAACATTAACATTAACATTAACATTATCGTGCGATAACCATATCGTCCTATCCCTAGTTGCCACACTTTGTGAAATGATTAAAGGATGTGATGCCATGAAAGCATCTATAGCGTTGGTTTTAAAACTGTGTTTACAATCAATCAGCTCTTAAACTGGTTGACTGAGAATTTGACTTTCATTTGGTGGATTTAACTTTTTTTATGCTAATGCATAGAAGGAAATTTGTAACCTTTTAAAGCATAAAAAAAGAGGAAATCCTCATCAAAAAGCTTTTGGTGTCAAAGTAGTGACATCTCTCATTAGTTCATGTGAACTCAACAGAAAAAAGGGAAAATACAAATAAGGATGATATATGATCAATAAAATAAACAGTGAGGGAAATGTCACAATGAAAGATGTCAGCTACTCAATCCACCAGCATTCACGCAGCATTTCCTCTGTGAAACTGAGTGTTTATTGACTTTATAAACGTCTCCAAATTGATGCAGCTGCCAGTGATTGACACTGCTAATTAGAAAGTCTCTCTCATTGGTCGATGAGGCAGGTGTGCACACGGCTACAGCAGAGTGATTGGTTCCTTCATTACCTACAGGACACGCCCACAAGACACACTCACATGTGTCTCCAACTCAAAAAACAAATGCTAGCTGTTTCGATTAGTATTCATAGGTATATTACAGACCGGGCCAATGAGGCCAGTGCCCAGGGGCCCTTGACTACCAGGGGCCCTTGACTGGGGGTGGGGGGGGGGGGTCCTTGGCTGCAAGGTCTGCCAACTAATCAACTTTAAAAACAAATGTTTATATACAATTGAATATGTGGCCCCCACAGCTGTCAGCTTATACAGGTCCCCCTCAATAGGGCCCTGTGACTATGAGGGCCCCCAGCCCGCTTATTGGACCCTTTTGTCATCATGTTTCTAATTTAAAAAATTTGGAGCCACTCTTTAAAAATGTGAAATGTGAACTATTATTTCATACTTATAGGGTTAAGCTTTATGCTTTGTGAGAAAAGTGCTGTCAAACATATTTATTTTGTGTGGTACAAAAGTACTGACCTAGAAATGTTAAGTTTGTCGATACAAACTATAACCTTGGTTTGACAAAACCTGGTCTGAAAGTTTAAATTAGTTTTAAATGCTTGAAGTTAGACATTTTTACAGGTATTACAGTAAGAGAAATAAAGAGAGCATCTTAAAGCAGATTAAAGGGCTTGTGTGAAAGTTTTGAGTGCTGAAGTTTGAAATCATGAACATTCAAAAACAGACTATTAGATCATTTAAAAATTCTGTTAATATAATCTACTTGTAACGAGGAGGAGGGTGGGACGGGGCCGTGAGGACACACGGCCGGCCCTGAATTGGGCTTATCAGCCGGGAGAGGGATAAAGACGAGCCGGAGGCGCCAGTTCGAGAGAGAGAGAGAGAGAGAGAGACGCATGCGGCCACGCTGCATGTGTGTCTGTGTTCGTCTTATGTTTTATGTTGTTTTAAGTTTGACATTAAAAGTTTATGTTGACCTCCGCCGAGAGCCGGAGGAACCACTTCCATCCACTGAAGAAGGGGAGGAGCGGTTCCGTCTGCCAGGGGCCGGAGGACTCGCTGCCATCCACCAGAGGGCGGAGGAGCGGTTGAGGACCGGGCGACAGCACGTCCATGAGCCAGCGGCCAAGTTTTTTCTCTCTCTCTCTCTCTCTCACCTCTCCCCTTTCCCTCCTTTCGTCTCTCCAAGGGCTCCAGAAAGGTGGGGAAGACCTGCTGGCAGGCACGGCCAGAAGGGCAACGCCCCCCCTCCAGGAAGGTAGGGGAGTGTGTAGTGCCAGGGGATTCCCCGACCTGAGTTGGGCGATGGGGGAGTGTGATGAGGAGGAGGGCGGGGCCAGGTCGTGAGGACACATGGCCAGCCCTGAATTGGGCTAATCAGCTGGTAGGGGAATAAAGATGAGCCGGAGGCGCCAGTTCGAGAGAGAGAGATGCACGCAGCTGCGCTGCATGTGTGTCTGTGTTCATCTTATGTTGTATGTTTTAAGTTAAGTTTGACATTAAAAGTTTATGTTGACTGTTCAGTCGGTTCTCGCCTCCCCCTTGCCCATCCCTTACCCTGTTACACTACTCTAAGGGGTAAGTCTAAGGGCTTACATGATGCCTTCACAGGGCTTTTTGATGGGAGAATAATAATGGTAGCCAAGCTGTAGGGTCATTGCAAACAGAATTTACAATAAAATGACCAAATGACCACTATTTTTGACCCCCACACCTTTCAGCCCTTCGAAGCGCTCACAATGGAGGGTAAAGTCTTTTTTCCCTCCCTTTTTCTCCCCAATTTGGAATACCCAATTCCCAATGCGCTTTAAGTCCTCATGGTGGTGTAGTGACTCACCTCAATCCGGGTGGTGGAGGACGAATCTCAGTTGTCTCCGCGTCTGAGACCGTCAACCCGTGCATCTTATCACATGACTTGTTGAGCAAGTTACCGTGGAGACATAGCACGTGTGGATGCTTCACACTATTCTTCGCGGCATCCACGCACAACACACCACGCGCCCCACCGAGAGCGAGAACCACATTATAGCGACCACGAGGAGGTTACCCCATGTGACTCTATCCTCCCTAGCAACCGGGCCAATCTGGTTGCTTAGGAGACCTGGCTGGAGTTACTCAGCACGCCCTGGATTCGAACTTGCGACTCCAGGCAATAGCGGTTCTAGTTTGTATGGCACCCTGGGCAAAACCCGCTTCATCACGCCCCCAAAGTTGACAACTGCCCATGTCGCCCATGCCTAAATCCGCCACTGACTCCAGGGGTGATAGTCAGCATTAATACTCGCTGAGCTACCCAGGCCTCCCAAGAGTAAAGTCTTTGAAGGAATAGAGATGATCACTTCTGAATGGAACGCACACCATCATTCAGATGAGTTAGAAAATATATATTGGACCGGGGGGGCCCCTAAAAGAAAATTGGCCCCGGGGCCCTTGCTAGTCATGATCCGCCCCTAGTAGTACTACTATTTAATTTGAAATAATGCCTGCTGTTATACTTAAAAAAAAATACTATGCAGAATACAGTGTAAACTGAATTATTTTCAGAAAGTAGTAAGGTACTATTCCATTCCCAAGACAGATGCTGTGATTGGTCTGACGTGTCAACTTCTGGCTCAATCAATCGAGCGTATTGACATGCCTACAAGTGTAAATGCTTTTTCAGTACTAATATGAGTTAAAATACTGTGTTACTCAAGCCACCTCACACTTAACAGAACATGCATGTAAATACCGCAGTCAAAGAGTTTGTGATTTGTTTAACTGTGGGTCGCACAGCCTTATTGCTGATAGTATCAAGCTCATGCTGTTGTTCAAATGGGATAGTTTAATTTCCTCAGAGACTTGAACCTCATATTACAATGATTCAAACTGCTTTTGGAAGGAAATTAGTGATTCTGCCAAAAGGAAATTAAAAGTCTAACCACCAAGGTTGAAGACAGGGTTCTTGAGAAATAAAAGAGAAAAGCCCTGAAACGGTCATATGCGTAATATTTTTTTTTTATAAATAAG